>NC_092745.1:6310419-6610419 GCF_047496795.1 Chiloscyllium punctatum | reverse complement strand
CCTCCCTCCCTCTCTCTCCCCCCTCTCTCTCACTCCCTCCCTCTCTCTCTCTCGCCCCACTCCCTGTCCCTCTCGTCCCCTCCCTCACTCTCTCTCGCACCCTCCCTCTCTCTCTCTCACCCCTCCCTATCTCTCTCTCACCCCTCCATCTCTTTAAATCGCCCATCTCTCTTGCCCCGTCCCTCTCTCTCTCATCCCCTCCCTCTCACTCTCTCGCCCCCACCCTCTCTCTCTCGCGCCCTCCCTTTCTCTCGCACATTCCCTCTCTCTCTCTCGCCTACCTCCCTCTCTCTCTCGTTCCTCTCTCTGTCCCTCGCCCCCTCCCTCTCGCTCTCTCTTGCCCGCTCCCTCTCTCTCTCGTCCCCCTCCCTCTCTCTCCCGTCCCCCTCCCTCTCTCACTCGCCCCCTCCCTCTCACTCTCTCTCTCGCACACTCCCTCTTTCTCTCTTGACCCCCTCCCTCTCTCTGATCCCTCTCTATCTCTCGACCCTTCCCTCTCTCTGTCGCCCCCGCCCGCTCTCTCGTCTGCCTCCCTCTCTATCTCACGTGCCCCCTCTCTCTCTCGACCTGCTCCCTCTCTCTCTCGCCCCATTCCCTCTCTATCTCGCCCCCTCCCTCTCTCGCCCTGCCCCTCTCTCTCGCCCCCTTAGCTCTCTCTCTCTTGCCCTCCATCCCTCTCTCTCTCGCCTCCCTCCCCCACTCTCTCGCACCCCTCTCTCTCGCCCCCTTCGCTCTCTCCCTCTCGCCCTCCCTCCCTCTCTCTCTCGTCCCTCCCTCTCTCTCTCGCCCTCCCTCTCTCTCTTGCCACTTCCCTCTCTTTCTTGTCCCCGCCCTCTCTCTCTCGCCCCACTCCCTCTCTCTTTCTCGCTGCACTTCCTCTCTCTCTCACCCCACTCCCACTCTCGCCCCCTCCCTCTCTTGCCCCCTCCATCTCTCTCTCTCGACCCTCGAATTCTGTCTCGCCCCTCCCTCTCTCTCTCGCCCTCCCTCTCTCTCCCTCTCTCTCCCTCTCTCTCTCTCTCCCCCTCACTCTCTCTCTCGCCCCCTCCCCCTCTCTCTTGCACTCCCTCTCTCTCTCGCCTCCTTCGCTCTCTCTCCCTCAAACTCTCTCTCGCCCCTCCTTTTCTCACTCTCACCCCTCCTTCTCTCTCTCTCACCCTCCCTCTCTCTCTCGCCCCCCTCTCTTTCTCCTCCCTGCCCTTTCTCTCTCGTACCTTCCCTCTCTATCTCGCCTGCCCCTCTCTCTCGCACCCTCCCTCTCTCTCCCTCTCCCCTTCTCTCTCCCATCCCTCTCACTAACTTGCCCCCTCCCTCTCTCGCTCGCCCCATTCCCTCTCTCTCTCGCACCCCCTCCCTCTCTCTTGATCCCCCTCTCTTGCCCCCCTCTCTGTCTCGCCCCCTCCCGCTCTCTCTCTCCTCTCCCTCTCTCTCTCACCCTCTCTCTCTCTCTCACCCTCTCTCTCTATTTCACACACCCCAGGCTCTCTCGCCCCCCCTCTCTCGACCCGCTTCCCCTCTCGCTGTCGACCCCCTCCCCCTCTCTGTCTCGACGCCCTCCCTCTCTCTCTCTCGACCCCTCCCCGTCTCTCTCTCGCCTGCCCTCTCTATTTCTCGCTCTGCTCGCTCTCTCTCTTGACCACCTCCCTCTCTCTCTCGCCCCCCTCCATCTCTCCCTCACCCCCTCCCTCTCTCTCTCACACTCCTTTTCACTCCCACCCGCCCCCTCCCCCTCTCTCTTTCGCCCCCTTTCTCTCGTCAGCTTTGCTATCTCGCGCTCGCCCCTCGCACTCTCTCTCGCCCCTCCCTTTATCTCTCTCGCCCCCTCCGTCTCTCTTTCGCCCCCCTCCCTCACTCTCTCTCTCACGCCCTCCCTGTCTCTCTCGCCCCCATTTCTCTTTCTCTCTCGCCTCCTCCCCCTCTCTCTCGCCACCCTCGCTCTCTCTCTCGCCCCCCACCCACTCTCTCTCTCGCCACCCCTCCCTCTCTCTCTTGACCCTCACTCTCTCTTGCCCCCTTCCTCTCTCTCTCGCCCCCTCCCTCTCTCTTTCTCGCTCCCACCCCCTCTCTCTCGCCCCTCCCCCTCTCTCTCGCCTATCTCTCTCTCTCTCTCTCGCACACTCCCTCTCTCTCACACCCCCTCGGTCTCTCTCTCGCCCCTCCCTCTCTCTCTCTCAGCCGCCCTCCCTCTCTCTCTCTCTTGCCCCCTCCCTTTCTCTCTCTTGCCCCCTCCCACTCTTTCTCTTGTCCCTCTCTCTCGCCCCCTGCCTCTCTCTCTCTCGCCCCCTCCCTCTCTCTCTCTTGCCCCCGTCCTCTCTCTCTCGACCCCCTCCCTCTCTCTCTCTCTTGCCCCCTCCCTTTCTCTCTCTTGACCCCCCTCCCACTCTTTCTCTTGTCCCTCTCTCTTGCCCCCTCCCTCTCTCTCTCTCGCCCCTCCCTCTCTCTCGCACCCCTCCCTCTCTCCCTCACCCCATCCCCCGCTCTCTCTCGCACACTCTCTCTCTCTCGCTTGCCCACCC
Source organism: Chiloscyllium punctatum (assembly GCF_047496795.1). Taxonomy (NCBI): domain Eukaryota; kingdom Metazoa; phylum Chordata; class Chondrichthyes; order Orectolobiformes; family Hemiscylliidae; genus Chiloscyllium; species Chiloscyllium punctatum. The sequence goes on along the minus strand of NC_092745.1, from coordinate 6,607,903 downwards.
TCTCTCTCTCACCCCTCCCACTTTCTCTCGCCCCTCTCTCTCTCGCCCCTTCTGCTCTCTCTCACTCCTCCCCCTCTCTCTCGATCCCTTCCGCTCCCTCTTGCCCCCTCCCTCCCTTCTCGTTCCACTCCCTCTCTCTCTCGTCCATCTCCCTCTCTCTCTCTCGACCCCTCCCTCTCTCTCGCCCCTTCCGCTCTCTCTCACCCCTACCCCTCTCTCTCACTCCCTTCTGCTCCCTCTTGCCCACTCCATCCCTCTCTCTCATCCCCTCCCTCACACTCTCTCATCACCTCACTCTCTATCTCTCGCCCCCCTCCCTTGTCCCTCTCTCTCTCTCTCCCACGCTCTCTCTCTCGTTCCCATCCCTCTCTCTCGTCCGCCTCCACCTCTCTTATCCACCTCCCACTCTCTCTCTCGCCCCTCCATCTCTCCCTCGCCCCTCTCCCTCTCTCTCTCACACCTGCTCTCTCTCTCGACCCCTCCCTTTATCTCACCCCGCTCCCTCTATCACTCTCGCGCCCCCTCCCTCTCTCTCTCGCCCGCTACCTTTCTCTCTCGTCGCCCTTCCTCTCTCTCTCGCCCCTTCCCGTTCTCGCTCTCACCCTTTCACTCTCTCGCTCTCACCCCATCCCTCTCTCTCTCACTCGCCCTGCCCCTCGCTCTCTCTCGTCCCTCCCTCTCTCTCTCGCCCCCCTGCTCTCTCTCGCCCCTCTCCCTCTCTCTCCCTCCTCTCCATCTCTCGCCCACTCCCTCTCTCTCGTACCTGTCTCTCTCTCATCTCCCTCCCTCTCTCTCTCCCCCTCCCTCTCCCTCTCTCCCCCTCCCTCTCCCTCTCGTCCCCTCCCTCTCTCTCTCACCCCCTTCCCTCTCTTTCTCGCCCCCTTCCCTCTCTCTCTCACCCCCTCGCTCTCTCTCTCGCCCCCTCCCTCTCTCTCGCGCCCCCCTCCCTCTGTCTTTCTCAGCCCCCGCCCTCTCTCTCTTGCCCCTCCCCCTCTCTCTCTCCCCCTCCCCCCTCTCTCTCGCCCCCCTCCCTCGCCCACCTCCCTCTCTCTCCCTCACCCCCTCCCTCCCTCTCTCTCACCCCTGTCCCTCTCTCTCTCGTACCCCTCCCTCTCTCTCTCACCCACTTCCCTCTCTCTCTCATCCCCCTCCCTCTCTCTCTCACCCCTCCCTCTCTCTCTCACTCCTCCTTCTCTCTCTCACCCTTTCCCTCTTTCTCTCAACCTCTCCCTCTGTCTCTCACCCTTCCCTCCCTCTCTCTCACCCCCTCTCTCTCTCTCGCCCGCCCCCTCCCTCTCTCCCTCGCTCACCTCCCTCTCCCTCTCTCAAACCGTCCCTCTCTCTCTCTCACCCCTTCCCTCTTTCTTTCACGCCCTCCCTCTCTCTCTCACCCTCTCCTTCTCCCTCTCACCCTCTCCCTCTGTCTCTCACTCCTCCCTCTCTCTCTCTCGCCCCCCTCCCTCTCGCTCTCTTTCGCCGCCTCCCCCTCTCTCTCTCTCGCCCTCTCCCTCTCTCTCTAACACCCCTCCCTCTCTCTCTCGCCACCCTAACTCTCTCTCTCATCCCACCTCCCTCTCTCTCTCTCGCTCCGACTCCTTCTCTCTCTCGCCCCCCTCCCTCTCTCTCTTTCCCCGTCCCTGTTTCTCTCTCATCCCCCCCTCACGTCCCCATCCTTCTCTCTCTCTCTGTCTCACCCCCTCCTTCTCTCTCACCCCCTCCCTCTCTCTCACCCAATTCTCTCTCTCTCTCGTCCCCCTCCCTCTCTCTGTCGACCCCTCCCTCTCTCTCACCCCTCCCTCTCTCTCTCGTACCCCTCCCTCTCTCTGTCTCGGCCGCCCTCGCTCCTTCACTTACCCCCGTCCCTCCCTCTCTCTCGCACACCTCTCTCTCCCTCACGCCCCCCTCCCTGTCTCTCTCTCGCCCCCTCCCACTCTATCTCGCCCCTCCCTCTCTGTCTGGTACCCCTCTCTCTCTCGCATCCTTCCTCTGTCTCTCTCGCTCCCCACCTTCTCTCTCTCTTTTGCCCCCTCCCTCTCTCTCTGTATTCCCCTCCCTCCCTCTGTCACCCCACCTCACTCTCTCTCTCTCTCTCGCCCCCCTCTCTTGCCCCCACCCTCTCTCTCTCTCATCCCCTCTCTCTCTCTTTCGACCCACTCTCTCTCTCTCTTGCCCCCTCCCTCTCTCTCTCACTCCCCCCTCATTCTCTCTCTCACCCCTCCCTCTCTCACACCCCCTCCCTCTCTCTCTCGTTCCCCCTCCCGCTCTCTCTCACACCCCTCCCTCTCTCTCAACCCTCTCCCTCTCTCTCACTCTTGTCCCCCTCCCTCTCTCTCGGCCCCCTCCCTCTCTCTCTCACCCTCTTTCCTCTCTCAATCCCCCCTCCCTCCCTCTCTCTCTCATCCCCCTCCCTCTCTCTCTCATCCCCCTCCCTCTCTCTCTCACCCCCTCCCCCTCTCTCTCTTTTGCTCCCCTCTCTCTCGCCACCCGCTCTCTCTCCCTCTCCTACCCTCTCCCTCTCTCTCTCACCCTCTCCCTCTCTCTCTCAACCCTCCCTCTCTTTCTCTCTCACCCCCTCACTGTCTCTGTTTCGCTCCAACTCGCTCTCTCTCTCGTCCCCGTCTCTTTCCCCCTCCCTGTTTCTCTCTCATCCCCCTCCCTCTCTCTCCCGTCCCCCTCCTTGTCTCTCTCTCTCACCCACCTCCCTCTCTCTGTCGTACCCCTCCCTCTCACTCACACCGCTTCCCTCCCTCTCTCTCGCTCACCTCCGTCTCCCTCTCTCAAACCTTCCCTCTCTCTCTCCCTCTCTCACCCCCTCCCTCTTTCTCTCACGCCCTCCCTCTCTCTCCCACCCTCTCCCTCTCTGTCTCACCCTCTCCCTCTCTCTCTAAACCCTCCCTCTCTCTCTCTCTCACCCCCTCACTCTCTCTCTTTCGCCCCCTCCCTCTCTCTCTCTCGCCCTCTCCTTCTCTCTCCCGTCCCCCTCCTTCTCTCTCTCTCTCACCCACCTCCCTCTCTCTGTCTTACCCCTCACTCTCACTCACACCCCTTCCCTTTCTCTCTCTCACCCCCTCCCTCTCTCTCTCGCCCCTACTTCTCGATCACGTCCACTCCCTCTCACAAGCTCCCTCTCACTCTCCCGCCTCCCTCCCTCTCTCTCTCTCGCCCCCTCCCTCCCTCTCTCAACCCCTCCCTCCATCTCTCTCTGTTGCCCCTCACTCTCTCTCCCTTGCGCTCTCCCTCTTTCTTTCTCATCCTCCCTCCCTCTCTCTCTCGTCCCCCTCCATCTCTCTCTCTCACCCCGTCCCTCTCTCTCTCGTCCCCTTACCTCTCTCTCCCGCCGCCTCCCTCTCTCTCTCTTTCCCTCCCTCTCTCTCTCTCGCCCCCCTGTCTCTCTCAACCCCTCCTTTCCTCTCTCTGTTGCCCCTCACTCTCTCTCTTGCACCCTCCCTCTTTCTTTCTCACCCTCCCTCTCTCTCTCTCTCGTCCCCCTCCGTCTCTATCTCTCACCCCGTCCCACTCTCTCTAATCCCCTTCCCTCTCTCTCTCTCGCCCCCTCCGTCCCTCTCTCTCTCGCCCCCCTCTCACCCTCCCTCCGTCTCTCACTCGTCCCCCTCCGTCTCTCTCTCACCCCGTCCCTCTCTATCTTGTCCCCTTCCCGCTCTCTCGCCCCCTGCCTCTCTCTCTCTCGCCCCCTGCCTCTCTCTCTCTTGTCCCCAACCCCTCTCTCACAACCCCTCCCGCTCTCCCTCTCTCTCTCCTCCCCCTCACTGTCTTTCTCTCACCCCCCACCCTCTCTCTCGCTCTCGTCCCCCTCCCTCTCTCTCTCAGCCCTCTCCCTCTGTCTCTCTCGCCTGCCCTCCGTTCCTCTCTCTCACTCCCCTCCCACTCTCTCTCACCCCTCACTCTCCCTCGCCGCCTCCCTCTCTATCTCACCCCCCACCCTCTCTATTGTCCCCCTCTCTCTCTCGTCCCCCCTCCTTCTGTCTCCTCTCCTACCTCTCCCTCTCTCACTCCCCCTCCCTCTCTCTCGTTTCCCTCCCTCTCTCTCTCACAGCCCCTCCCGCTCTCTCTCAGTCCCCCCTCTCTCTCTCATCTCCCTCCCTCTCTCACTCCTCCCCCTCACTCTCTCTCTCTCGCCCCCTCTCTTTCTCTCACCTCCCACCTTCTCTCTCGCTCTCATCCCCTTCCCTCTCTCTCATACACTCCCTCTTTCACTCTCTCGCCCGTCCTCCCATTCTCTCTCTCATCCCCCTCCCTCCCTCGCTCTCGCCCCCCTCGCTCCCTCCCTCTCACCCCCCTCTCCCTCTCATCCACCTCGTTCTCTGTCTCTCACAATCCTCCCCCTCTCTCTCGCCCCCTCCCTCTCTCTCTCTTGCCCCCTCTGTCTTTCTCTCTCTCACCCCCTCCCTCTCTCTCTCTCGCCTCACCTCCCTCCCTCTCTCTTGCCACCTCCCTTTCTCTCGCCACCTCCCTCTCTCTCGCCACCCCACTCTCTCGCCCCTCCCTCTCTCTCATCCCCCTCCCTCTCTCTCTTCCCCTCCCTCTCTCTCTCGTCCCCCTCCCTCTCTCTCTCGTCCCCCTCCCTCTCTCTCAACCCGTTCCCTCTGTCACACTCTCGTCCCCTCCCTCTCTCTCTCGTACACCCCCTGCCTCACTCCCTTTCCTCTCTCTCTCGTTCCCTTCCCTCTCTCTCTCTCACCCCTCCCTCTCTCTCTCTTTCGCTCCCCTCTCTCTCTCGCCACCCTCTCTCTCTCTCTTGCCCCTTCCCTCTCTCTCGCCCGTCCCTCCCTCTCTCTCTCGCTCACCTCCGTCTCCCTCTCTCAAACCTTCCCTCTCTCTCTCACTCTCTCACCCCCTCCCTCTTTCTCTCACGCCCTCCCTCTCTCTCCCACCCTCTCCCTCTCTCTCTCCCCCTCTCCCTCTCTCTCTTAACCCTCCCTCTCTCTCTCACCCCCTCTCTCTCTCTCTTTCTCCCCCTCCCTCTCTCTCTCTCGCCCCTCCTTCTCTCTCTAAACCCCCTCCCTCCCTCTCTCTCTCGCCACCCTCCCTCTCTCTCTCATCCCACCTCCCTCTCTTTCTCTCTCGCTCCGACTCGCTCTCTCTCTCATCCCCCTCTGTTTCCCCCTCCCTGTTTCTCTCTCATCCCCTCCCTCTCTCTCCCGTCCCCTTCCTTCTCTCTCTCTCTCTCACCCATCTCCCTCTCTCTGTCGTACCCCTCCCTCTCACTTACACCCCTTCCCTCTCTCTCTCTCTCACCCCCTCCCTCACTCTCTCGCCCCTACTTCCCGATCACGTCCACACCCTCTCTCTAGCTCCCTCTCTCTCTTTCGCTGCCCTTCCTCTCTCTCTCTCGACCCCCTCCCTCTCTCTCGCGCCCCCCTCCCTCTGTCTTTCTCAACCCCCACCCTCTCTCTCTTGCCCCTTCCCCTCTCTCTCGCCCCCTCCCCCTCTCTCTCTCGCCCCCCCTCTTGCCCACCTCCCTCTCTCTCCCTCACCCCCTCCCTCTCTCTCACCCCTCTCCCTCTCACCCACTTCCCTCTCTCTCTCTCGTCCCCCTCCCTCTCTCTCTCGCCCCTCCCTCTCTCTCACCCCTCCCTCTCTCTCTCGTACCCCTCCTTCTGTCTCTCTCAGCCCCCCTCTCTCTCCCTCTCGCCCCCTCCCTCTCTCTCTCGCCCCCCTCCCTATCTCTCTAATCCCCCTCCTTCTCTCTCTCGCCCCCTCCCTCTCTCTCTCTCGCCCTCTCACACACCCCTCTCTCCTTTGTGTCTTTCCTCTCTCTCACCATCTCTCTCTCTCTCGCCCATTCTCTCTTTCATCCAGTCTTTCTCTCTCTCTACCTCCCTCTCTCGACCCTCTCTCTCTTCTCACCTCTATCTCTCTCTCTTCCCTTCTCTATCTCTCTCCAGCCATCCCGCTTTCTCTTGCCCCCATCTCCCAACCCCTGTCTCTCTTTCGCCCCCTCATTCTCTCTCTCTCTACCCTCTCTTTTTCTCTCTATCTCGCCTTCCCTATCTCTCTTGCTCCTTTCTCTCTCTCGTCGCCCTTCTCTCTCTGTGTCTTTCTCCCTCTTGCCCCCTCCCTCACCCCTCTCTCAGTCTCACTCTCTCTCGCCCCTCTCTCATTATCTCCTCCCATGTCTCTCCCTCACCCTCTCTCTCTCTCTCCCCCTTCTCGCTCTCCCCCTCCCTCGGTATGTCTCTCTTCCAACCTCCCTCTCTTTCCCTCTGACTGAATCTCTCTCCCTCCTGTCCCTCCCTCTCTCTCTGACATACTCTGCCTCCCTGATCCTTGTCTCTCCCTCTGACCCAGAGACTGGGGGTGTTTGGGGGTCAGTCTGCGTGTGGGGGGTGGGGGTGAGATGAGGTAGGTGGGGAAAATGTCGTAGAGATGGAATTGTGGGAGGGAGACAGTGACCGCATGAGAGAGAGAGAGAGAGGGAAGAGTGGAGTCAGGTGGAGAAACCGGGGTTGGGGGGGGGGGGTGTAGAGAGAGGGGGATGAGGGAGAGGGTTGAGAAAGAGAGTGTGTGCTGAAAGTGAGAGCAAGATAGACAATTGAGGAGAAAGAGTAGGGGAGAGGTAATGGGGAGGCCAGGCTGCAGTGGTGGGACAGAGGCAGTTAAACCCAGCTCCTGAGCTCAGGGCGCGGTGCCCTCCCCTTCCCTGCGGACCAGGACTTGGGGCTGAGTCTGTCTCTCTCCAGCTCAGCTTCTCCAACACAAAGACACACAACAACATCGGTCACTCTGCTGCTCGGCACGCTTTAATCAACATTTTTATTGTTTACAAATGGAAGTGATGGATACAGTCAGTGGGATGGTGCCTTTTCTCACTGGCCCCTGAGTTGTGAGAAACATTGAAATGTGTCCCTGTAACCCCCCTGTGGGATAAGGATGGACAAACCAGCGGTACCCTCAGTCTGTTACCATAGTGACAGGCTGCTCCATCGCTGGAACACTGAACTGAAATGAGAAAATCCCGGATGGATTGATTAATGAGGGAATTTGATGGATGGATGGATTTGGGTGAAGGGATATTTCAGCACATTCTTCAGCTGCTGCCTGAACTTAGTCTGTGTCACGGCATAAATCGCGGTGTTTGTGCAGCAACTGAGGAGCTGCAGCATGAAGCCCAATCGCAGCACATACCAATCGAGATACACAGTGGTATATAAAATATTCCACAGCTGTCTCCATATAGAATATACCATTAACATTGACCATAACAGGATGAAATTGGCCGAGATCACAAACAGTAAAATGATGGATTTTTTTCGATTTCTCATTTCTGTGTCAGACTGAGCGTCCCTATTGGTGTGAGCGCGGAGTCTCCTGCGGGCTCTGCTGGTCACTAAAATGTGTCTAACGGTGAGAACATTGAGCAGCAGAATCAGGAGAAATGGGACACACGGGGTTAGAATGTGGTGGAGGAACTCGATTGTGACCCAGACAATGGAGTTACGAACAGCGAGTATTATATCACAAAACCAGGGGCGGTTCTCCAGCCGATACCGAGCCGTGAGCATAAAATACCAGAAAATGTTCTTTAAACAGCTCAGCACAGTCACTGCTCCCAGAACCACAGCCGCCGTTTTCTCACTGCAATATTTACTTTTCAGATTCTGGCAACAAATGGCCACAAACCGATCAAAGGTGAAAGTGACGGTGAACCAGACAGAGCAGTCAGTGGCTGCATAAAGCAGGACGGCGTGTATATTACACACGGGGACGGAGTCCTTCAGGAAATAAAACTGTTTCCGATAAACAATGGGAATGTGTCTGAGGATCAGGTCGAGGATAATGACCAGGAGATCCGCCGCTGCCATGGCCCCCAGGTAACGTCTGACACATGGAGACAATGCACAATCTTTATAAAACAGGACGTAGATGGTGACTGCGTTAACTGTGAGGAAGGAAAACAAACCCATTATCCATCAGCCTGGAGGCAAAGGGACCCGTTTGATCGGGGACGCAGTGAGATTTTCAAATGTGTCCCTGCATTCACGGATTTATTAAATTTATTTTAAAAATTGGAGCTGGAATAACAAATGGGAAAGGTTGGAATTACTGACAAAAATGTGACATAAATCACAAGAAACACTCCCTCCCCAAACACACAGAGACACATCCATAAGGACAGATGGTTTCTGGAACATTCCCACACACTCGACCACTCGACAGCAGACACACGTCACTCCTTCCAAGTTCCTAATACGGAGGGTGGAAACGTTGCTGTCCTGAAGGATTCTCTCCCAGTTTCCTGAAGACAAACGGAGTTTGGGAATTTCTGTATTTTGGTCTGAATTGTGGTCGATCCTGTGTCGTGGAGAAATGTAAACGCAGGGAAAACGTATTCACTCCTTTAACTGCCTGAGGGACCTTCGGAACAGTGTCTCCTTCTCCCTGGTACGGGATCTCTTCCCTCGGGATCTTCTCGTTTGTTCAATTCACTGACCGTCCGGCCATTCACAAACAATGTCAGGGACAGAACGTTCCGGGGAATATCAGTTATAGAATGTTGAGGACAGAACGTTCCGGGGAATGTCAGTTATAGAATGTCAGTGACAGAACTTTCCGGGGAATGTCTGTTATAGAATGTCAGGGACAGAACATTCCGGGGAATGTCAGTTATAGAATGTCAGGGACAGGACGTTCCAGGGAATATCAGTAATAGAATGTCAGGGACAGAACGTTCCAGGGAATGTCAGTTATAGAATGTCAGTGACAGAACGCTCCAGGGAATGTCAGTTATACAATGTCAGGGACAGAACGTTCTGGGGAATGTCAGTAATAGAATATCAGGGACAGAATGTTCCAGGGAATGTCAGTTATAGAATGTCGGGGACAGAACGTTCCAGGGAATGTCAGTTATAGAATGTCGGGGACAGAATATTCGGGGGAATGTCAGTTACAGAATGTTGGGGACAGAATGTTTCGGGGAACTCCTTGACCTATCCATCACCTTTCCCACTATGTCCACAACACACTCCTCTCTGAGCAATCATCTCTCCCCCACTTTCATCTACCGATCACATTCCCAGCTTCCATCGCACCAGCCCCAGCCCTAGCCCTCGCCCCCTCCCATTTATCTCAAACCCCCACCCCCCGGCCCACAAGCCTCATTCATGATGAAGGGATTTTGACTGAAACGTTGATTCCCCTGCTCCTCGGATGCTGCCTGAATTGCTGTGCTTTTCCAGCACCACACTCCCAGTCAGGAAACAGTCTGACACCGTCATACTCACGGGACCAGGCCTGATGGGTCATGTTCCATGAAGCCCCATCACCATCCCTGGGTATATCCTGTCCCACCGGCAGGACAGACCCACCAGCGGTGGGGACTCCCTGGGATGCAGTCAGGGATGAAGTTACCCTGCAATTCACCAACATTGATTCCAGAACCCGGGAAGGCTCATGGTAACAGGTCACCAATGGTCAAGGAAATCGCCTGAGGACGGTCATTCCTGCCCTTTCCGTGATAACTCAGTTCCCTCGAGGTTGGAAACAAATCAGTGGAAGCACTGAGGGTGATAAGGACACTGACCGTCCGCTGGGTGTGGGACTTCAATGTCCATCAGTAAGAGTGTTCCCATAGGTCCACCCCTGACTGAGCAGGGAGAGACCTCAAATACACAGCAGACCAGACTGGGACAAATGATGGGGGAACCAACAAGAGGGAAACATTCTCACCCAATCCCTTGTCCCAGAGGGATCTGTCCCTAACAGTATCTGTAGGAGCAGCCAGCACACAGTCCTGGTGGAAGGTAAGTCTTAGCCTCAAATATGAAGACCCTGCCCACTGTGTTATGTGCATGGATACACTGTAATGTTAATAGGGTGAGAGATGGAGGGTCCAATCACAGGAATGGGAACTAAAGGCATTGCCAGATCAGCTGAAACGGTTAGATATACCACATTCTCAACACACCTCACAGAACCAGCCCAGCCACCATACACCCAGAGGGAGATATCTGTTCACCGTGGAACAGAATGCAGACCAGGCCATGTGTCTTGCTCAGTACAACCCAGCAATCTGTCCAGAGTGGAACACTGTGCAGATCATGTCAGAGCATTTATCTTTAAACCATCTGTCGAGTATGGGAAGCTGGGATAGAGTCAAAAATACTGCAGATGCTGGAATCCAAAGACGACAGGCAGGAATCTGGGAGAACACAGCAAACCAGGTAGCAACAGAACGTGGAGAAGTCGACGTTTTGGGAGTAACCCTTCTTCAGGAGCCCTGAAGAAGGTTTACTCCGGAAATGTCAAACTTCACACTTCCTGATGCTGCCTGGCTTGCTGTGTTCCACCAGCCTCCTGCTTGTTCGGTGTGGGAAGCAGTGGAGAGCACACCCATGTATTGATCGATAAACCCTGATTAGATACCTGTCCAGCACCGGGAGCTGCGCAGTGATCACCAATTTGTAACCTGGAGCAGTTACACTCCCAGCATGTAGGACTGTGTACCCCAACCCAATGCATTGATGTGTAACACAGGCGCAGTTACCCTCCCAGCATGTAGGATTGTGTACACAACCCCAGTACATTGATCTGTAAACCAGCAGCAGTTACCCTCCCAGCACGTCGGACTGTGTACGCCACCCCAGTGCATTGATCGGTAACCCAGGAGCAGTTACCCTCCCAGCATGTAGGACGGTGTACCCCAACCCAACGCTTTGATCTGTAAACCAGGAGCAGTTACCCTGCCTGCATGTAGGAATGTGTACACTACCACAGTACATTGATCTGTAAACCAGGAGCAGTTACCTTCCCTGCATGTAGGACTGTGTACCCCACCCCAGTACATTGATCTGTAACCCAGGAGCAGTTACCCTGCCTGCATGTAGGACTGTGTACACTACCACAGTACATTGATCTGTAAACCAGGAGCAGTTACCTTCCCTGCATGTAGGACTGTGTACCCCACCCCGGTACATTGATCTGTAACCCAGGAGCAGTTACCCTCCCTTGCAAGTAGGACTGTGTACACCATCCCAGTACATTGATCTGTAACCCAGGAGCAGTTACCCACACTGCATGTCGGAATGTGTGCACCACCCCAGTACATTGATCTGTAAACCAGGAGCAGTTCCCCTCCCAGCATGTAGGACTGTGTACACCACCCCACTGCATTGATCTGTAAACTAGGAGCAGTTACCCTTCCAGCATCGAGGACTGTGTACCCCACCCCAGTGCATTGATCTGTAAACAAGGAGCAGTTAACCTCCCAGGAAGTAGGTCTGTGTACAACACCCCAGTGCATTGATCTGTAACCCAGGAGCAGTTACCCTCCCAGAATGTAGGACTGTGTACACATCCCAGTGCATTGATCTGTAAACCAGGAACAGTTACCCTCCCAGCACGTAGGTCTGTGTACACCACCCCAGTGCATTGATCTGTAACCCAGGAGCAGTTACCCTCCCAGCATGTAGGACTGTTTACACCACCCCAGTACATTGATCTGTAACCCAGGAGCAGTCACCCTCCCAGCATGTAGGACTGTGTACTCCACCCCAGTACATTGATCTGTAAACCAGGAGCAGTTACATTCCCAGCATGTAGGACTGTGTACACCACCCCAGTGCATTGATCTGTAAACCAGGAGCAGTTCCCCTCCCAGCATGTAGGACTGTGTACACCACCCCAGTATATCGATCTGTAAACCAGGAGCAGTTACCCTCCCAGCACGTAGGACTGTTTACACCACCCCAGTGCATTGATCTGAAACCGAGGAGCAGTTACACTACCAGTATGTAGGACTGTGTACCCCAACCCAATGCATTGATGTGTAACCCAGGCGCAGTTACCCCCCCCCCGCCATGTAGGACGGTGTATCCCAACCCAATGCATTGATCTGTAAACCAGGAGCAGTTACCCTGCCTGCATGTAGGACTGTGTACCCCACCCCAGTACATTGATCTGTAACCCAGGAGCAGTTACCCTCCCTTGCAAGTAGGACTGTGCACACCATCCCAGTACATTGATCTGTAACCCAGGAGCAGTTACCCACACTGCATGTCGGAATGTGTGCACCACCCCAGTACATTGATCTGTAAACCAGGAGCAGTTCCCCTCCCAGCATGTAGGACTGTGTACACCACCCCACTGCATTGATCTGTAAACTAGGAGCAGTTACCCTTCCAGCATCGAGGACTGTGTACCCCACCCCAGTGCATTGATCTGTAAACAAGGAGCAGTTAACCTCCCAGGAAGTAGGTCTGTGTACACCACCCCAGTGCATTGATCTGTAACCCAGGAGCAGTTACCCTCCCAGAATGTAGGACTGTGTACACATCCCAGTGCATTGATCTGTAAACCAGGAACAGTTACCCTCCCAGCACGTAGGGCTGTGTACACCACCCCAGTGCATTGATCTGTAACCCAGGAGCAGTTACCCTCCCAGCATGTAGGACTGTTTACACCACCCCAGTACATTGATCTGTAACCCAGGAGCAGTCACCCTCCCAGCATGTAGGACTGTGTACTCCACCCCAGTACATTGATCTGTAAACCAGGAGCAGTTACATTCCCAGCATGTAGGACTGTGTACACCACCCCAGTGCATTGATCTGTAAACCAGGAGCAGTTCCCCTCCCAGCATGTAGGACTGTGTACACCACCCCAGTATATCGATCTGTAAACCAGGAGCAGTTACCCTCCCAGCACGTAGGACTGTTTACACCACCCCAGTGCATTGATCTGAAACCGAGGAGCAGTTACACTACCAGTATGTAGGACTGTGTACCCCAACCCAATGCATTGATGTGTAACCCAGGCGCAGTTACCCCCCCCCCCCCCCCCCAGCATGTAGGACGGTGTATCCCAACCCAATGCATTGATCTGTAAACCAGGAGCAGTTACCCTGCCTGCATGTAGGACTGTGTACCCCACCCCAGTACATTGACCTGTAACCCAGATGCAGTTACCCCCCCTGCATGTCGGACTCTGTACACCATCCCAGTACATTGATTTATAACCCAGGAGCAGTTACCCTCCCTGCAAGTCGGACTGTGGACACCATCCCAGTACATTGATCTGTATCCCAGGAGCAGTTACCCTCCCAGCATGTAGGACTGTGTACACCACCCCAGTACGTTGATCTGTAGCCCAGGAGCAGTCACCCTCCCAGAATGTAGGACTGTGTACACCACCCCAGTGCATCGATCTGTACACCAGGAGCAGTTCCCCTCCCAGCATGTAGGTCTGTGTACACCACCCCAGTGCGTTGATCTGTAAACCAGGAGCAGTTCTTCTCCCAGCATCTCGGATTGTGTACCCCACCCCAGTGCATTGATGTGTAACCCAGGAGCAGTTACCCTCCCAGCATGTAGGACTGTTTACACCGCCCCAGTACATCGATCTGTACACCAGGAGCAGTTCCCCTCCCAGCATGTAGGTCTGTGTACACCACCCCAGTACATCGATCTGTACACCAGGAGCAGTTCCCCTCCCAGCATCTAGGACTGTGTACACCACCCCAGTGCATCGATCTGTAAACCAGGAGCATTTCCCCTCCCAGCATGTCGGACTGTGTACACCACCCCGGTACATTGATCTGTAACCCAGGAGCAGTTACCCTAACAGCATGTAGACTGAGTACACCACCCCAGTGCATTGATCTGTAAACCAGGAGCAGTTACGCTCCCTGCATGTAGGACTGTGTACACCATCCCAGTGCATTGGTCTGTAACCCAGGAGCAGTTACCCACCCAGCACGTAGGACTGTGTACACCTCCCCAGTGCATTGATCTGAAACCCAGGAGCAGTTACCCTCTCAGCATATAGGACTGTTTACACCACCCCAGTACATTGATCTGTAACCTAGGAGCAGTTAACCACCCAGCATGTCGGACTGTGTACCCCACCCCTGTGCGTTGCTCTGTAACACTGTGTTAGATCACTGCCCAGTGTGGGGAAACTTGCAGCCCATACTGGAAGTGACAGGATGTGCCGCTCCCATCCATTTACAGCTCCATATCTCCATTGTGCCATGACAAGGGTGTGCCGTGGATGTGAAGATCATTGCCAGAGAGACAGAGATGGAAGGGCAATCAGTTTGAACCATGACAAATGGGAGGAGTATGGGAAATAGAGGTAGAGACTGAGAGACAGTGTTATGGAATGATGTGTTGCCAAGTTTCAGAACACTGAAATGAAAATATTTTAACAGCATCCAGTAACATAAGCTAGCGTTTCTAGGAATGAAACTTGAACAGGCTATTGGTGGGAGTTCAGATGGTGCAGAGTATTGGATGAGTATTTGTTCTGCAGCTTTGTATCTGGGCGTAGGGTCAGCAGAATCTTTGACTCATTGGGCTAAATCTAACAATAATTTGTCTCAGTGCCATTTTCATTGACTGTGACAGAGGGATCACCCTCACGAGGCCGAACTAGTTTCCTGTTGCTATCTTGTCAAACTCATGTCATTAACTACCCATCCAACCCCACCCCATGGTGTCCCTCTCATTCAATGCCAGTCCTAATCTCCCACCCATCATTGTTGGAGGTACTCACCATCGCCCGGATGCCCTTGGATATTCGGGAAACACTGGCACTGGCACCATCTTTAAAAGGCCAAGGGGCACACGTTTCAGCTTTCTCAGTTAGGAGTTGCCCTGCACAGTTTACCCTGAGCATGACAGATAAGGGGCAATTGCACCACGGTTTGTCAACAGGGGCACGGAGGTCCTGGTGGATGGGCTAGTGCAGAGGGGACCATTCTCTTCCCAGAGGGGGCCACACCACCAGACCCACCGAGCATGGTCTGACCCATGTCAGTGCAGTATCTAAGGTCTGAAGAAATGTCCAGCAATACAGGACAAGCATCAATAACCTTCCCCACTCTGTAGGGATAAGGGTCACCACATTCTCTCTGCTCCCTCACACTCACTGTGTATCTGTTATAGCACCGACCCCCGAACAAGGCTCATGCTCCACCACTCTCACTGCCGCATGCAGCACCTTCCCTCTCTCTCCCCGTCTCTGTCTCTCTCTCTCTCTGTCACCCCGTCCACTTTACCCCCCACATCAATAACACTGCATGGATACAACACTCTCGACAGACTCCCTCTGAAAACCTCACCATTTGCCATGATCCCCACCTACACCAGCACTAACAGCAGGGTCACCCACTCCCACCCTCACTCCCACCATTCCTGTCTCCCATTCCAGGTGAAACAGCCTGGAACAGGACAGAAAGGGCCAAGCCGTGAAGTGGAGTGCCCGATATCCGTTCCCTCATACCCCCGCCCCCCCCGCCTCCATGTGGGGAGGACCCTGGAAGGTGTCGGAGAGGACCAGGACGCCTCGTGTGGAAATTCTGAGATGTCCCCGTCCCACCGACCGAGTAAGGTGCAATGTTCAGTGAAGGACAATTCTCACTTTAAACCCACTGGCAGCTCCGTTTCCCCCCAGTACAATTTAGAAGCCGTGGCTCTGATGCCATCTCCATTTCGTGTCGAGCTGGTACAAATGGAATCCCCATGGTCTCGATGAGCAGGAGGGTGGGCTCACAACACATCGTCACCACCACCACCACCACCAGGAAGCGGGCACGGAGACTCCCTCCTACACCTCCCCCTGTAAACAGCTCAGATACTGAAACTAATCTGTGATCGTTACTGCTCTCCCCACTTGTCCTGATATCTTCAATAATCTGTGCTCATATACACCCAGCGCCCTCTGATCCTGCAGCCCCTTTATAATGGCACAGCCTGTTTTAAACTGTCTTTCATTGTCTTTCCTACCAAAGTGCATCACTTCAACCTGCTCTGCATTAATCCCCACCTGCCATAAACCTGAACACTACATCAACGTATGATTGTCCTGTTAGAGTTCCACACTCTCTCCATAGACTTCAGAGTTCTTCCAGGTTCGGAGCCATCTACAAACATTGAGATTGTTATAGCATCACAGTCCCCATGAAACAACTGAAATCCTGCCCCACATACACGAGTGTGAGCAAGTGAAATGCTGATATATTCATATGGACAGAGTCTATTAATGACATGCTGTCAATGGAGCAACAAAAGTCCTGACACACACCAGACAGAGCGAATGAAATATTGACAAACCACAGAGAAAGAGAAATCCGGATAGGTCCCACTTAGCGATATTCATCAGGGTATAATGTGATGAAGTTGAAAGTGTGTATTGTACCTTCAAGAGAGAGGGAATGCTGTTCTGAACCGAGAGCTTACAAGCTCCTGTGATACGAGAGGATAGAAAACCCAGAAACAATATATTGCTATTAAGCGGCAGTCGGGTAATAAGCAGTTAAGAGAAAGGGGAGGAGTCCCAGAGTTCTGCATAGTTGATGTAAAATGTTCACTTTTAGAGTGAAAAAAATTGATGTTTTTATTTAAGCAGTGGAATTTGGCAGATCTGTCCCTCATATTGTAACAGTTTACAAGGCGAATTGAGCATTTCTTTATGTTTCATTTAATTACCAGATAAGCTTCCCGCCGTGCCCTCACCATTCCGATGTGTGTATCTGTTTGTGTCTGTGTGGGCAGGTCTAGCAGTCTCTGTGGTGCTTAAAGTGATGCAATGCCACCCTCTGCTGGCCTCCACACGCCACTACACAGGCATTGGCAGAGGGTGAAAACCAACAGGGATTCATTCAGAGAGGGGGAGGGAGACGGCAGCTGCTCACAGCACCATCCAAACTGATATCTTATCCTGTAACTGTCCCTGCTTTCACCACTTCCTCTGGAAGTTCATTCCACACACAAGCCAGCTTTTCTCTAACATAATTCCCTCTCATGACTTTCATAAATCTTTTTTCCTCGCACCTTAAATATCCCTCAGTTTTGAATCCTCAACCCTAGAGAAAAGATATCAGCCCTTCAGCTTCTCTGTAACCCTCATTATTTTATAAACCTCTGTAAAGTTACTGCTTAATCTCATATTCTTCAGTGAAAAAAGTCCCAGCCGATCCAGCCTCTCCTTCGAGCTCACTCCCTCCTTTCCCAGCAACATCCAGGTTAATCTCTTCTCAATCCTCTCCAGCTTAATAATATCAACGACAGTAATATCAAAGTGAATAGTCAAGGTATTTTCTAAGGGAACGGGGAGTCCAAAACTAGAGGACATAGGCTTAAGGTGAGAGGGGAAACATTTAAAAGTGACCTAAGGGGCAGCTTTTTCACCCAGAAGGTGGTGTGCCTATGGAATGAGCGGGCAGGATGACCAGACTGGACACAGTATTCCTGAAAAGGTCTCACCAATATCCTGTAGAAAGTGAGGACTGCAGATGCTGGAGATCACAGCTGAAAATGTGTTGCTGGAAAAGCGCAGCAGGTCAGGCAGCATCCAAGGAACAGGAGAAACGACGTTTCGGGCATAAGCCCTTCTTCAAGGGCTTCTTGAAGAAGGGCTGATGCCCGAAACGTCGATTCTGCTGTTCCTTGGATGCTGCCTGACCTGCTGCGCTTTTCCAGCAACACATTTTCAGCATCACCAATGTCCTGTACAACCACAACATGTCATCCCAATTCCGATACTCAAAGGTCTGTCCTATGATGACATGTCTGTTAAACACCTTCTTAACCACACTATCTATATGAGATGCAAATTTTAACGAATTAAACCTGACGACCTAGGTTACTGTACTACAGCACTGCCAAAGGCTCGACTTTTAATTGTATAGGTCCTGCCGTTGTTTGATTTACCAAATCCAATCCCTCACATTAATCCAAACTAAACTCCATCAGCCACCCCTCAGCCCAGTGTGTGATATTACTGCCCCCTCCCCCTTCAATTTTAAACTGCCCATCCCTCTCCAGGAGGCCTGTACACTCCAGCCTTTATTTTCACAAAGACCCTGAGCTTGGGTTGCCTTGTGTGGTTAGGGGGTTTTGGGACAGATTGCAGGCACAGTCAGTGGGGAGGAGAGGCTGGACAGTAATCAGCGGCCTGGTGTCATTTCATGGTTTTAGGAAAACGAGATTCACACTTGAGAGTTGGGTAAGTGTGATCGATGTTTTGAGGTCAGAAATTAAGCTCTCCCTTCGTCTCTGGTTTTCACTAATAAATATCGATTTGAGACCCTTCATTGGGCAGAGTGTGCCTGCAGGATTTTTTTCCTTAATATTGCACACTGCAGATAATAGCAATTAAAGGTGTTTATAGTTAATTTCGATGGCACAGCACGTACACTCAATATCCTACAGTTGAGATAAATATCTTGCATTTGTTTAATGATACAAAGTGTTGTTTGTAATTCAGTAATGGTAACCTGATTATAATAAATCCACACTGAGCTGAAAGTGGGCACTAAAATATGACCCAAAATCTGGGTATGGTAGTGTGGTGGGTAGTGTCCCTGTCTCTGAGCGAGAGCTCTGGATTTGATTCCAATTCCTGAACTTGTGTGGTAGTGTTCCTAGCTCTGGGCCAGAAGGCCTGGATTCAGGTCTTGCCTGTTGCAGAGGTATGTCACAGCATGTCAGGACAGTCTGATGAACAAACACACAGGAGAATAATGTTACAGCTTTATGGGTATTGTCGAGTGATGCTAGTGTCCCTACCTCCGGGCACAAAGGTCTAGGTGTAAAGCCCACAGACGTGTCTCAGGATACATCTGAACAAACTGATTAAAATGGATTTAGAATTGTGATCTGATGGAGAAGGAAGAGGTGTCAGTATTGCATTTCAGAATTTAGGCCCAGGATGACTGAAAGTACAGCCATTCGTGTTGATTGGAGTCACATTTTGCAGCAGTAAAGGTTTAAAAAATCAAAATGGCCATGGATGGGGTGAGTAGTGAGGGTTTTTTCCTCAGGTTAGGGGCGTCCAAAACTAGAGGGCATTCGTGGAAAGTGAAAGGGAAAAGGTTTTGAGGAGGCCTAAAGGGCACCATTTCACACAGAGGGGGGTGTGCATATGGAATCAGCTGCCAGAGGAAGTGGTGGAGGCTGGTACAACTACAGCATCTGGGTACTGAGAGACCTGGCGAGCTTTTCCAGCAATTTCTGTATTTCTTTTAAAAATGCATGCAGTTTAACACAAGTATTCTGAATAAATTAAACATTTTTATTTTTTAATGACACAGGGACATATAAACATATCTTCAAATTGACCGAGACCATTTTCTGCGAGGGGTATGGCTCTGTGTATGACAGCAGCAATGATGCACCTACATGCAACAGGGAATGTGATGGAGACATAGCTTGGACAATGTACAAGGAGACCTCACATGGTCCAGTTTGGGAGAGGATGACATTACTGTGTGAATCAACTCAGAGAGGGAGAAAATGTAATCTGCCTGAGAAGGAATGGCGTATTGCACTCTCTCACCTTCATTGTTCCTCATCATAGCAATGCGCGCGAGCTAAAAAAAAGACTCTACTGTCATCGTTACCATTCTTATTTTCATGGAATCTCTGCAGTGTTGAAACAGGCCCTTCGACCCAGCAGGTCCATACCAACCTTCCCAACCCATTTCCCTATATTTACCCCTGACTATTGCACATAACCTAGAAATCCCTGAACACTACAGGCAATTTAGCATGACCAATCCACCGAAACTACACGTTTGAGCTGTGGTAGGAAACTGGATCACCCATTAAAAGCTCACACAGCCAAGGGGAGAATGTGCAAACTCCACACAGACGGTCACCCAAGGCTGAAATCGACACCAAGTCCCGGGTGCTGTGAGGCATCAGTGCTAACCACCGTGCTACTCTTTGGATTATCCCTAACCAGAATTCACTGGAATCTACTCACTGCCTAAAGCAAAGGGAATTCAGCCAAATCCAAACCCTCCCAGGACGAAATCCCATTGCCTGCAGCTTGTGTGAGTACAATATCTTCAGAAGCATTGTCTATGTGGACTTCAGCAATGTGTTCATTTAAAGAACAAAGAGCAAAGAAAATTTACAGCCCAGGAACAGGCCCTTCGCCCTCCAAGCCTGAGCCGATCCAAATGTATTGTCTAAACCTGTTGGTCAATTCTTCAGCATCTGTCTTCATCTGCTCCCCACCTACTCATGCATCTGTCCAGACGCATCTTAAATGAATCGACCGTGCCTGCCTCTACCACCTCTGCTAGCAACGCGTTCCAAACGCCCACCACCCTCTGTGTGAAGTACTTACCGCGTGTATCTCCCTTAAACATTCCACCTCTCACCTTGAAAACACGACCTCTCGTTATTGAATCCTTCACCCTGGGAAAAAGCTTGTCTCTATCCACCGTGGCTATACCCTTCATGATACATGGGATACAGGGGAAGCAGGTCACAACTGGCTTGAAGGAAGAGGGATATTTTTCAGCCTGGAGTCTTGTGAGCAGCAGTGTGCTGTAAGAATCAGTACTGAGCTCACTGCATTTCATCATTTATGTAAAGGATTTAGATGTGAATATTGGGGCCATAGTTAGTAAGGATACAGATGACATCAGAAAGGCGGTGTAGTAGATTATTTCAGAGTACAACAAGACCACAATTAGATTGGACAAAGAGACAAGGAGTAACAGATGAAGTTTAATTTAGATAAATATGAAGGTTTCCATTTTGTGAAGGCAAATCAGGGCAGACATTATACACTTCATGGTCAGGTCCTGGGGCTTGTTGTGAAACAAAGGGGCACAGGGTTACAGGTACATTGTTCCTTGAAAGTGGATTCGCAGATAGACAGTGTGGTGCAGAACACATTTGGCACATTTGCCTTAATCAGTCAGAGCATTGAATATAGGAGTTGTGGTGGTATGTTGTATCTGTACAGGACGTTGGTGAGGCCACTTTAAGAATTCTGCGTACGACTCGGTTGTCTGCAGAAATGACTTACACGGATGTTCCAGGATTGGAATTTTGAGCTTTAGGGAGATGTTCATGAGGTTGAAATGTTGTGCCCTGGAGTGTCATAGGCTGAAGGGTGACATTTGAGAGGTTTATAAAACCATCAGGAGCATGGATATTCTGAACAGCCATGTTCTGCTCTCCAGGGTAGGGGGGTCCAGAACAAGAGGGCATAGGTTGAAGGCGAGGGGGATTGATTTAGAAAGGACCTGAAGATAAATGTTTCACACAGAGAGTGGTGTGTGTACAGAATGTCCTGTCAGAGGAAGTGCTGAAGGCGGTTACAATCGCACATTTTAAAAAGTATCTGACAAAGGAGGGATATTTACCAAATGCTGGCAAATGGGACTGATATCTGATCGGAGTGAACAGATTGGACTAACGGATCTGCTTTCGTTCTGCATGACTCTCTGGTTCTATAAGAGGGATGATGAAAAATTCTGTAAGGTCCTTCCAAGTCGTATTTCTCTTCTCTGGAAGTTTATCGTGCCTCTATGTACACATTGAATGAAAGCTGCATTAGTTAAATATTTGACAAAGAAGTGAATCACGGATAACGGGATACAGACAGGAAAGTGGGACTGAGACCCCCAACCTGATCAGCCACAATCTTACTGCCTGGTGGAGAAGGCTTAAAGTATCTAATGACCCACTCCTGCTCCTCAGTCCCATGTTTCTATGTTCCATTCAGCCCTTCATACCTACTAGACAGGAACAGTTGGAGACCACTTACTCCTATAACCTGGTGCACAGAAACAGAGAAGACCATTCAGTCCCTCAAGACTGTCACACACGCTTTAAGGTGATTTGGGAAATGTAATTGGAAAATCCAGGCTGGGTATGAAAGAGGCCCCTCATCTCTCATTAGAAAGCTTCCCCTATCTGCAACTTGTGCTTCATTTGTTGGTCATGTTGTAGACCAAGATTCACTCTGAATACAGCCCACATACCTTACCCAGAGATGGCTCACTAAATCATCTGGTCTCCCTGACTGCAATATGCAATACCAGATCATTCATAAAAATAACACCCACTAACATTCCAATAACAGAAAGTGAGACCATCCGAAACATGAGCATAGCGTTCACTCCCCAAACCTGCCCTGCCCTTCACTAAGATCATGGCTGATCTGCTCCTGGCCTCAAACCCTCTTTACTACCTAATTCTTCATAGCCCTCAACTCTCTGACAGGTCAATATCCATCTATTTCACCTTCAAATATTTTCAGTCATCTCGGTCCCCTAACACTCTTGAGAAGAGAAATCCTGACATTCAATCCCACCTGTTTGAAGAAAACACTTGCTGCTCCTATATTATGGTTTATTGATGTGAACAAAAGAGGTTGAGACAAGGGTTCAGGTAAAAATGACTGGCCCTGATATCAAGGCAGTGGTTCCCTTCTGTTGACACCAAGGAGCTGGACTTAATGGGAATCAGAGTAACCTCTCCAGTGTTTGGGGTCAAACATGGCACAAAGGGAGATGGTCATCATCTCAGTCCTGGGTCACCTCTGTGGGACATCCTCTGGGTAGCTTCATCTTCATAAACATCTTCAGCTGCATCATCAATGTCTCCCCACCCTCACCCTCCTCACCATAAGATCAGAAGTGGGGATGGTCACTGAAGATTCCACAATGTTCAGAACGTTTTGTCCCCCGTCAGCTCCTGAACTGGCCTGTGTCCATGTGCAGCAAGTCCCAGACTCCATTGAGGCGTGTGCTGTTAACGTATCAATAACATTCATGTAACAGCACTGGCAGGCACTGCACATTGCCACAGTAAAATAAGAGTTCATTCAGCACCTCACGCTGGTTTCACAGGAATATGAGGAAGCCACTCAGCCCATTGACATTATTGGAGATGAACAGAGATAGCCCATTCAGTGCCTCCAGCCTATTACTCAGGAAGAGAAGGAGTCTAGTGTGATGGACAACACCAGAGCTCCTCAAAAATATTTGACGGCAATAGCCTAGACTTTTATGTTTTCTTATTTTAAAGTAAATGTAAAGTTTCTGTTCCCGATGTAATGTCACAGGTCAAACTACTCGATGGTAAGCAAAATACCATCTATTTCAACATGAAAGAAGAAATAAAACCACAGAAAGAGGATTTTAGAATAACGTAATTCTATTGGACAGCTTAACAGAATAATGGATCTAAGAGCTATTACTAATGAACTGTTCCAATATAGGGAAATCCCATAAACACAGCCCTTGGCAAAAAGAAATATTCAGACACAGAATGTCACAAACATTTCTCCAATCCAGGAATTAAAAACAGCATCAAGAGAAATTTCAGAGAGGGTATCAACCTGGAGAATTTCACTGTAGCTTCCAACTCTGTGGCGACCCCAATAGTTTTTGATGTTACTGAGAAACCAAAACCCAGAGATCCTAATCTGTGAGAGCTAGCCACACCCATTCAGGCTGCATTAAAATTAACCTAAACCCTCCCTAGCTGTTACTCAAGTGGTCTTAACTAACCAGCTTGGTAACAATCGTTCAATCTCTCTCATAAAAGAAACCCGGACAAAATAATCTCTTAAAGCTGCAGCATCATCACACTTGTCAGCATATCGAGCTGTCAAACAGGAACCAGGGGTAACCCAGTCAGGCTCTTGGCCCTGTCCAAGTGGACAAGGAAGAAGCCAGTCAGTCCTTTGAGTTACTTACACAGTAACAGTAGGAGGCCATTCCCACCTCAATGCACTTACACCTCAATGCAGAATGAGGTAATTGATGCTGATTTCTGATGAATGTCTTATGCTCAATACGTCATTCTCCTGCTTCAAGGATGCTGCCTGACCTGCTGTGTTGTTCCAGCAATCAACTCTCTACTCTGATCTCCAGCATTGGCAGTCTTAAGTGTTTCCTAAATGATGCTCTAACTTGATGAACAAGTGGAGCAGAAGCTGCACAGACAGACTGTTCCACGTTGTTCCTCGTGGATACGTTGGTCATGATACACATGTGGGACTTTAACGTGGTTTTCAGATGGAAGGTATTGGGGTTGCTGTTGGGGATTGTGAATAACCTGACGTTCAGTACAGGGTTCACTCACCGCCTGCACAATAACATGGGGAGAGTTAAATTAGGCATATAAACTATTAGGATAGTCACGTTAGACTGATGAATGGAAGCTCTAATTTCAAATAATGCTGGTATTGTTCATGTTGATCTTGTCTAGTGCACGTCCTGTTCAGTGTATCCTGTATGCCTTACTCTGTCCAAGTCTATTTCCACCCTATGATCTGTCTGGCCATGCTTACTATGACCTGTCTCCACTGCTCATAAATAAAGTGTTTCCCTGTACTCAGATACACGTGACAATAAATCAAACCAATCAATCCTGGGTAAAGTATGGAATTTCTCTCCCTGTCAATGTCTCTTTTGGAAATAAGTGATTGCTGCCACTCCTCGTGTTTCGGCATTAAAATTTCTTCGTCTCTCACAGCTCTACACATTAAACACTCAGCTTATTCACTCTATCCTCATGTTATTTTCGCCCGTGTCTGTGGTAAGGAGATCATTCCTTACAAAGGAGATCAAATCTGTACAGAGAGCCCCGAATGTTCTCTCAGCAAGGCTCTACAACAGCAGGAAGATGGCTTTACTTACGGACTCGAATCATCTTACAATGAAGGACAGCATACCATTGACTGCACCCATTATGTACACAGGATTTGATTCAGAACGGCCAGCATAAAATTGTGATTGGGAGATCATGCTTCCCAAATTTCTTAGAGTCCTTTGCTGAAGTGACCAAGAATGTTGATGAGGGCAGAGCGGTAGATGTAGTCTCTATGGATTTCAGTAAGGCTTTTGATAAGATTCCACATGGCAGACTGGTCTGGAAGGTTCCATCACGTAGAATACTGGGGGAACTGGCCAACTGGATACACAGTTGGCTTGTTGATAGGAAGCAGAGGGCTGAGTCGAAGGATGCTTGTTAGACTGGAGGTTGGGTCCATAGCTTTTTGTTATCTATGATTTGGTTGAGAATGTACAAGGTATGATTAGTAAGTTTGCAGATGACACTAAAATAAGTGGGAGCATGATCAGTGAGGAAGTTTATCAGAAATTGCAGCAGGACTTTAATCAGGTGGAGAAATGGGCTGAGAAATGGCAAATGAAATCTAATATAGATGTGTGAGGTCTTGCATTTTGGAATATAAAATCAAGGTAGGAGTTTCACAGTGAATGAGTGGGCCTTAAGGTGTGTAGTGGGTAGAGAGACCTTGGAATTCAGGTGCGTGGTTCCCTGATAGTGGAGTCACAGGTAGGCAGGGCAGTGAAGAAGGCTTTTGGCACACTGGCTTTCGTCAGGCAAGATATTGAGTATAGAAGTTGGGAATTTATGTTGCAGTTACACAGGACTTTGCTAAGGTTGCACTTGGAGTATTGTGTACAGTTTTGTCAACTTGTTATAGGAAGGATATAACGAAATTAGAAAGAGTGCAGAAGAAATTTACAAGGACATTGCCAGGACCCAATGGTCTGAGTTATAAGGAGAGGTTAGACAAGCTAAAACCTTTTCTTTAGAGTGTAGGAGACTGAGGGGTGACCTTATAGAGCTGTATAAGATCATGAGGGATATGGATAGGGTGAATGCTGTCAGTATTTTCCAAAGTTTAGAGAATTGAGGACGAGAGGGGATCAGTTTAAGGTTAAAGGGGAAGGAATAAAAGGGAACCTGAGGGACCACTTATTTACATAAATGGCTGGTACGTGGATGAGCTGCCAGCAGATATGGTTGAGGGGGGTACATTAACAACATTTCAAAAGCATTTGGATAAATATGTGGATAGAAAAGGACTAGAAGGAAATGGGCCAACTGCAAGGAAATGGGGTTCGTGTGAATGGATATTCACACGGTGGAGTCAAACCTCTTTGTTAATTAAACCCAAACACCCAGAAAAGCTCGCCTCACCTTGTAATCTGCTAAAATATGAGCGACACAGATCTCCTACATTCCACCATTTCAACAAAAATTAGCAAGTTAGTTTCTTAACTTTTATAGTGAACACTAAACAAAAACTATTCGCAAATATAAGCCCCTCTTTTCTTATCTACTTTCTATCTGACTCCAACTCTGTAAAAAATATGCTGTTCCAACAACACACATATTAAATGTTACAATCTCAAGACCACACAGTCTCTATATTCCACGCTGTGTTCACTCTTTCAGATGCTGATCTCCCTGGGTCATTTTTTTTTAATGCAAGTAGGTTTACATGAACATGTGTCTTTGATAGAGAGTGTTTGAGATGGCCAGTTAGCACTCCTGCTCTACAGCAGTTAATCTGCTGTTGGATGGCAGCAGCTCTCCCTCTATTTTCAAAATGCTGGGTTTATTTACTTCCCATGATCCAATAATTCTCATAATTTGATTGATTTCCAGGTGTACGAATAATAATATTCAAATTCCATTGGCTTCGGATATTCTGAGCATTATTTAAAGTATTTGATTGCATTTGAATTGCTGTCAAAACAGCAACCAAAACTCAGGCTTCCATTTCCCAGCTAATTGTTACATTTGGAACAGTCTGACCTTTAGCTGGCATCTGTGGCTGTACTTTCGATTCAGCAAAACCCGTCCTCTCTTAAAGTGAACAGACATTGATTAGCTTCCAGGCAGTAACACACCCCGGGCTATCTGTTATTCTGTATACTAACATCCTTGACCCCTCGATTAGATTCCAGGCCGTAACTCACTCCGGGGTATCCGTTAATCTGTATATAAACAACCCTGAACCCCTCGATTACATTCCAGGCTGTAATTGAGTCCGGGAAATCTGTTAATCTGCATTAAAAACCAGCCTGAATCCCTCAATTAGATTCCAGGCTGTAACACACCCCAGAATATCTGTTATTCTGGATATAAACCACCCTGAACCCCTCGATTGGATTCCAGGCTGTAACTCACTTCGGGCTATCTGTTATTCTGTATATAAACCACCATGAACACCTCGATTCGATTCCAGGCTGTAACTTCCTGTCAAGGTTGAAAGGGAAGGCTGGTAGTTATTGGGAATGCTGGCTGACTAAAGAAATTGAGGGTTTCGTTCAGAAAAAGAAGGAAGCATATGTCAGGTATAGACAGGATCGATCGAGTGAATCCTTAGAAGAGTAGAAAGGAAGTAGGTGTATACTTAAGAGAGAAATCAGGAGGGCAAAACGCAGACATGAGATGGCTTTGGCAAATAGAATTAAGGAGATTCCAAAGTGTTTTTGCAAATATATTAAGGCCAAAGGGTAACTCGGGAGAGAATAGGGCCCCACAAAGTTCAGCAAGGCGGCCTTTGTGTGGAGCCACAGAAAATGGGGGAGATATTAAATGAATATTTTGCATCAGTATTTACTGTGGAAAAGGATATGGAAGATATACGCTGCAGGGAAATCGATGGTGACATCTTGCAAAATGTTGCAGATATACAGAGGAGGAAGGGCTGGATGCCTTGAAATGGTTAAAGGTGGATAAATCCCCAGGACCTGATCAGGTGGACCCGAGAGCTCTGTGGGAAGCTAGAGAAGTGATTGCTGGGCCTCATGCTGAGATATTTGTATCATCGATAGTCACAGGTGAGATGCTGGAAGACTGAAGGTTGGCAAACATGGTGCCAATGTTTAAGAAGGGTGGTAAGGACAAGCCAGGGAACTATAGACCGGTGAGCCTGACCTCGGCGGTGGGAAAGTTGTTGGAGGGTATTCTGAGGGTCAGGATGTTCATGAATTTGGAAAGGCAAGGACTGATGCGGGATAGTGAACATGGCTATGTGCGTGGGAAATCATGTCTCACAAACGTGATTGAGTTTTTTTGAAGAAGTAACAAAGAAGATTGATAAGGGCAGAGCAGTAGATGTGATCCATATGAACTTCAGTAAGGCATTCGACAAGGTTCCCCATGGGACACTGATTAGCAAGGTTAGATGTCATGGAATACAGGGAGAAGTCGCCATTTAGATACAGAACTGGGTCAAAGGTAGAAGAAAGAGGGTGGTGTTGGAGGGTTGTTTTTCAGTCTGGAGGCCTGTGACCAGTGAAGTGCCACAAGGATGAGTGTTGGGCCCTCTACTTTTTGTCATTTATATAAATGATTTGGATGCGAGCATAAGAGGTACAGTTAGTAAGTTTGCAGATGACACCAAAATTGCAGGTGTAGTGGACATCGAAGAGGGTTTCCTCAGATTACAACAGGATCTGGACCGGATGGGCCAATGGGCGGAGAAGTGACAGATGGAGTTTAATTCAGATAAATGCGAGGTGCTGCATTTTGGGAAAGCAAATCTTAGCAGGACTTCTACATTTAATGGTAAGGTCCTAGGGTGTGTTGCTGAACAAAGAGACCTTGGAGTGGAGGTTCATAGCTCCTTGAAAGTGGAGTCGCAGTTAGATAGGATAGTGAAGAAGGCGTTTTGTATGCTTTCCTTTATTGGTCAGAGTACCGATTACAGGAGTTAGGAGGTCATGTTGCGGCTATACAGGACACTAGTTAGGTCACTCTTGGAATATTGCGTGCAATTCTGGTCTCCATCCTATTGGAAAGATGTTGTGAAACTTGAAAGGGTTCAGGAAAGATTTACAAGGATGTTGCCAGGGTTGGTGGATTGGAGCTACAGGGAGAGGCTGAACAGTCTGGGGCTGTTTTCCCTGGAGTGTCGGAGGCGGAGGGGTGTACTTATCGAGGTTGACCCTGTGGTAAGGGAGTCCAGAACCACAGGGCATAGGTTTAGTTTTAGAGGGGAAAGATATGAAAGAGACCTAAGGGACAACTTTTTCACACAGAAGGTGGTACGTGTATGGAGTGAGCTGCTAGAGGAAGTGGTGGAGGCTGGTACAATTGCAACATTTAAGACGAATTTGGATGATTATATGAATAGGAAGGGTTTGGAGGGACATGGGCCAGGTGCTGCCAGGTGGAATTAGATTGGGTTGGGATATCTGGTCAGCATTGACAGGTTGGACCGAAGGGTTTGTTTCCATGCTGTACATCTCATGATTCTATGACTCTATAACTCACTCCGGGCGACCTGTTATTCTGCATATAAACCACCCTGAAACCCTCGATTAGATTCCAGTTTGTAACTCACTCTGGGGTATATGATATTGTACATATAATCGTCCCGAATCCCCTTGATAAAATTCCAATTTATAACTGACATCCAATTTTAAGGGACTCTGTACATTAGCCACTTCAATCGTTTGATTCGATTCCCGTCTGTATCACACTTCTGGGTATCTGTTATTCTGTATATTAACCATCCAATCCAAACCCTGTTAAAATTGTCCACAGTGTTCAAGGATGTGTACGTGAGGTGCATTAGTCAGGGGTAAATGTGGGGAAATGGATCTGGATGGGTTATTCTTCTGTGGGTCAGTGTGGTCTTGTTGGGCTGAAGGGCTTGTTTCCCCACTGTCGGGATTATATGAATCACCCGTAACCCTCTCGATTAGATTCCAACGTGTAACTCACTTTCATGTGTATGTGACTGGCATGTTTAAAAAAAACCCAAAACTTTCAATTCTTTTCCACTTCGATAAACACGAGGCGCTGCATTTTGAGAAAGCAAATTTCAGCAGGACTTATACGTTAATGGTCAAGTCCGAGGGAGAGTTGCTGAAAAAAGAGACTTTGAAGTGCAGGTTCGTAGCTCCGTAAGTGTAGAGTGGCAGGTGGATAAGACAATGAAGGCAGCGTTTGGTATGCTTTCCTTTATTGGTCAGTGTTTTGAGTATAGGCATTGAGAGGTCATGTTGTGGCTGGACTGGACATGGGTTAGGCCACTGTTGGAATATGGCATGCAATTCTGGTCTCCTTCCTATCGGAAGGATGTTGTGAATCTTGGAAGATTTCAGAAAAGATTTACAAGGAGGATGCCAGGGTTAGAGGATTTGAGCCACAGGGAGAGGCTGAATAGGCTGGGGCTGTTTTCCCTGGAGTGTCAGAGGCTGAGGAGTGACCTTATTAAGTTTTATAAAATCATGACGGGCATGGATAGGATAAATAGACAAAGTCTTTTCCTTGGGGTGGGGAGTAAAGAACTAAAGGGCATAGGTTTAGTGTGAGAGGTAATATGAAAGAGACCTAAGGGGCAACTTGTTCACTCAGAGGGTGTTACATGAATGGAATGAACTGTCAGAGGAAGTGGTGGGGGCTGGTATAATTGCAACATTTAAAATGCAGCTCGATGGGTATATGAATGGGAAGGTTTGGAGGGAGATGGGCCAAGTGCTTGAAAAAGAGACTAGAGTAGGTTAGGACATCTGGTCTGCATAGACGGGTTGGACCAAAGGGTCTGTTTTCATGCTGTACATCTCTATGACTGCATGACTCCGTGATTTTGTGACTCATTCCTTGTTATCTGTTGTTCTGTATGTAAACCACTCTGAACCCCTCGATTAGATTCCAGTCTGTAACTCACTCCTGTGTATCTCTTCTGCTGTGTGTAAACCCTAAACGCCTCAATTATATTCCAGTCTGGAACTCACTCCTGAGGATCTGTTATTGGATCTGTGAAGTGATCCTTTTTGGATGTTAGGACGAAGACAAGATAAACTAAATGGTCAAATGTTACATTGAGAGCAGGAACACAGAAAGCTGCTGGTTCATTTCTGTCCTGTTACATATATCCAAGTTTCAGATTGGGGCTGAATTTCTGTCACAATGGGGAAAGTCTCAAAAGCTGTTTAATGTCCTGCATGAATTCATCATCATAACATGAATTCCCTTGCAAGATAGGAAATGGAGACAGCTCCTGGAAGGTGTCTGTATCTCTGTGTGTGTGATTCTGTGTGTCTGTGTATGTCTGTTTGTGTGTGATTCTGTGTGCGTGTTCAATGTTTTATATATTTTCAAACTGCATTGATGTTGCCAGTCTCTCTTGCTTTTCCTAATTTATACATACTCAATAGACAATAGACAATAGACAAAGACAATAGGTGCAAGAGTAGGCCATTCAGCCCTTAGAGTCTGCACCGCCATTCAATATTATCATGGCTGATCATTCCTAATCAGTATCCTGTTCCTACCTTATCTCCTACCTTGATTCCACTATCTTTGAGAGCTCTATCCAACTCTTTCTTAAATGAATCCAAAGACTGGGCTTCCACTGCCCTCTGGGGCAGAGCATTCCGCACAGCCACCACTCTCTGGGTGAAGGAATTTCTCCTCATCTCTGTCCTAAATGGTCTACCCCGTATTTTTAAGCTGTGTCCTCTGGTTCGGCACTCACCCATCAGCGGAAACTTGTTTCCTGCTGCCAGAGTATCCAATCCTTTCATAATCTTATACATCTCAATCCGATCCCCTCTCAGTCTTCTCAACTCAAGGGTATACAAACCCAGTTGCTTTCAGTGTAAGGTAATCCCACCATCCCAGGAATTCACCTCGTGAACCTACGCTGCACTCCCTCAATAGCCAGAATGTCTTTCCTCAAATTTGGAGATCAGAACTGCACACAGTAGTCGTGCAGTTTTGCTGATATAAAATGGTGGCTGTGGACAAATCTAAAATGTCTGCCTGACCGATTTGTGTCAGGAATCCTTTCAGCAAGGGAGAGGGGGCAATGTGTCAAAAGCCATTTCCATTCATTGATGCTAGCAGAGAAAGGAAATGGAGACAGCTCTTTGAAGGTGATTAAAATGCAAATCCCAGAACCTGTTTACAGTGAATGCGGAGAGACAATGTGACATTCCAGTAAGGTCTGCCTTACTTTCCAAGCTCCTAACATATGAGAGAGACATAATATACAAAATCTGATAGAGCTCAGCCAATGAATTGTAGATTTGCAGCGTTGGATCAGACACCTGCCTGGCTAGGCCTCATCCCAAATTGAAGATTTTCTCAAATTCCACACTGACCTTCTGTGGGTTCAAATTGTGTTTTATCTACAAATAAAAGAAAATAATGCACCTGCAATTGAACAAAGCTTTTCTGGAACTTTGTGTCTCTGTTGGTTTAAGTATCTTTCAACAGGATTGAAGATAAATGAGACAGTGAGAGATAGGTAGCACGATAACCAGAATGGCAGTGCAGTATAAAAGGTATAATAATACTTTCAGTGAAAGGGGAAAGCAGAGGAGGATAGTCCTCAAACAAGGAAAATTGGGAGTCAGTAAAGTTGTGTAGTTTGAGACTGCATTATGTTTATTTGAGTGAAGATTTGAAACCAGTTGGCCAATAGTACACTTTGTGACTCACTCCCAGTTACAAGTTATTTCACATAAAAAGGTTAACATATCCCTCGATTAGAATCCAGGCTGTAACTCACTCCGGGCTATCTGTTATTCTGTATCTAAAACTCCCTGAACCCCCTCAATTAGATTCCAGGCTGTAACTCACTCCGGGCTATCTGTTGTTCTGTACCTAAAACTCCCTGAACTCCTCGATTAGATTCCAGGCTGTAACTCACTCTGGGCTATCTGTTATTCTGTATCTAAAATTCCCTGAACCTCTCCACATTCCAGGCTATCTGTTATTCTGTCAATAAACCACCATGAACCCCTCGATTAGATTCCAGGCTGTAACTCACTCTGGGCGATCTACTATTCTGTACATAAACCACCCTGAACCCTGCAATTACATTCCAGGCTGTAACTCACTGTGGGCTACCTGTTATTCTGTATATAAACCACCCTAAAACCCTTGATTAGATTCTAGGCTGTTATTCAATCCGGGGTATCTGTTATTCGTATATAAACCACCCTGAACCCCTTGATTAGATTCCAGATTGTAACTCACTCCGGGGTATCTGGTATTCTGTATCTTAACCACCCGAACCCCTCGATTAGATTCCAGTCTGTAACTCACTCCGGGCTATCTGTTATTTTGTATATTAACCACCCTGAACCCATTGATTTGATTTCACTTCCTGATATATTAAGCTCATGTTTCCAACACAATCTAATCTCAATAATGATTAATGTATCACTGGTCCTCCTATCTGCTGGCACTACCATCATGTTAAGCTTCTGATGTTTACGTACATGATTACCTGTAGCAGTGAGTCGCAGGTAGACAGTGTGGTGCTGAACACATTTGGCACATTTACCTTAATCAGTCAGAGCATTGAGTATAGGAGTTGTGGTGGCATGTTGCATCTGTACAGGATGTTGGTGAGGCCACTTTAAGAATACTGCGTACAACTCGGTTTTCTGCAGAAATGACTTACACGTATGTTCCAGGACTAGAGGTTTGAGCTATAGGGAGAGGCTGATTGCCTTGAGGTGTTTCCCCCGGAGTGTCAGTGGTTGAGAGGCAGCATTATAGAGGTTTATAAAAACATCAGGGGCATGGATATTCTGAACAGCCATGTTCTGCTCCCAAGGATCGGGGAGTCCAAAACAAAACAGCATAGGTTGGAGGGGAGAGGGCGAATGATTTAGAAGGGACCTGAAGCTAAATATTTCACACAGAGAGTGGTGTGTGTACAGAAAGTGCAGTCAGAGGAAGTGGTCAAGGCGGGTACAATCACAGGAGGAATATTGGCCAAATGCTGGCAAATGGGACTAAATCAGATTTGATATCAAATCGGAGTGAACAGATTGGACTAATGGGTCTGTTTCCATTCTGCATGACTCTCTGATTCTATAAGAGGGATGACAAATAATTCTGAAAGGACCTTTCAAGTCGGAATTCTCTTCAGCGGAAGGATATCGTATCTTTATGTTCACATTGATTGAAAGCTGCGTTAGTTAACTATTTGACAAAGAAGTGAGTCATGCACAATGGGACGCAGACAGGAAAGTGGGGCTGAGACCACAACCTGATCAGCTACAATTTTAGAGCCTGGTGGAGAAGGCTCAAAGTATCTAATGACCCATTCCTGCTCCTCAGTCCCATCTTCCTGTGTTTCATTCAGCCCCTCAAACCTACTAGACAGGAGCAGTTGGAGGCTACTTACTCCTATAACATGTTGTACAGAAACACAGGAGACCATTCATCCCCTCAGTACTGTCCCACACGGTTTGAAGTGAATTGGGAAATGCAATTGGAAAAACCAGGCTGGGTACGAAAGAGGCCCCTCATCTCTCTTCACAGAGCTTCCCCTCTCTGCAACTTGTGCTTCATTTGTTGGTCATGTTGTACACTCAGATTCAGTGTGAATACAGCCCCCATACCTCACTCAGGGATGGCTCACTAAATCCTCTGGTCTCCCTGTCCGCAACATTCAATAAGAGAACATTCATGAAAATGACACCCACTAACTTTCCAATAACAGAATGTGAGAACATCAGAAACAGGGGCATGTTGTTCACCCCCCAAGCCTGCCTTGCCCTTCTTTAAGATCATGACCGATCTGCTCTTCGTCTCAAATCCTCTTTCATATCCAATTCTTCATAGCCCTCACCTCTCTGACAGGTCAATTTCCATCTACCTCCTCTTCAAATACGTTCAGTCAATTCGCTCCCCTAACACTCTTGAGAAGAGAAATCTTGACATTCAATACCACCTGTTTGAAGAAAACACTTGCTGCTCCTATATCATGGCTTATTGATGTGAACAAAAGAGGTTGACTCAAGGGTTCAGGTAAAAATGACTGGCCCCGATATTAAGGCAATGGTTGACTTCTGTTGACATAAAGGACCTCAAAAAAACTGGACTTCATGGGAATCAGAGTAACCTCTCCAGTGTTTGGGGTCAAACATGGCACAAAGGAAGATGGTCATCATCTCAGTCCTGGGTTACCTCTGTGGGAGATCCTCAGGGTAGCTTCCCCTTCACAAACATCTTCAGCTGCTTCATCAATATCTCCCCGCCCCCACCCTCCCCACCATAAATCAGAAGTGGGGATGGTCGCTGAAGATTCCACAATGTTCAGAACATTTTGTCCCCCGTCAGCTCGTGAACTGGTATTTGTCCATGTGTAGCAGGATCCAGACTCCATTGAGCCTTGTGCTGTTAAAGTGTCCATAACACTCATGTAACAGCACTGGCAGGTCCTGCACATTGCCACAGTAAAATAAGAGTTCATTCAGCACTTCGCGCTGGATTCACAGGAATATGAGGAAGCCATTCAGCCCATTGACACTATTGGAGAAGAACAGGTATAGCCCATTCAGTGCCTCCAGCCTATTACTCAGGAAGGGAAGGATTCTAGTGTGATGGGCCACACCAAACGCCACTCAAAAATATTTGAAGGCTGTAGCGTAGAATCTAATGTTTTCGTATTTTAAAGGAAATGTAAAGTGTCTGTTCAAGATGCAATGTGACTGGTCAAACTACTCCGTGTGAAGAAAAACACTATCTACTTAAACACGAAAGAGAAAATGAAAACAAAGAAAGAGGAATTTAGAATAACGCAATTCTATTGGACAAGTTAACAGAATAATAAATCTAGGAACTATTACTAATGAACTGTTCCAATACAGGGAAATCTCATAAACACAGCCCTTGGCAAAAAGAAATATTCAGACACAGATTGTCACAAACATTTCTCCAATTCATGAATTAAAAACAGCATCAAGAGAAAATTCAGAGAGAGTTGCAACCAGGAAACATTCACTGAAGCTTCCAACTCTGTGGAGACCCCAATAGTTTCTGATGTCACTGAGAAACCAAAACCCAGAGATCCTAATCTGTGAGAGCTGGCCACACCTATTCGGGGTGCATTTAAATAAACACAAGGCCTCGCTAGCTGTTACCCAAGTGGTCTTAACTAGCCAGCTTGGTAAGAATCGTTCAATCTCTCTTAAAATATTCCAGGGCAAAATAACCTCTTAAAGCTGCAGCATTGTCACACTAGTCAGTGCAATTAGCTGTCAAACAGGAACCAGGGTTAACCAGTCAGGTCCTTGGCCCTGTCCAATCAGACGAGGTTGAAGCCAATCACTCCCTTGAGTCACTTACATAGGAACAGCAGGAGGCTATTCCCACCTCAATGCACTTACACGGGGGCAGAATGAGGTAATTTTTGCTGATTATTGATAAATGTCTTATGCCCAAAATATCGATTCTCCTGGTCGTCGGATGCTGCCTGACCCGCTGTGCTTTTCCAGCAATTGATGCTCTAATCTGATCTCCAGCATCAGCAGTCTTACGTGTCTCCTGATTGATGCTCTAACATAATGAACAAGTGGGGCAGAGGCTGCACAAGCAGACTGCTCCACGTTGTTCCTCCTGGCTCCGTTGTTTATGATACACATGTGGGACTTTAACGTGGTTTTCTAGTGGTGAGCAGGGAAGCCATATGTCTTGTGTGAAGTCTCAAGAAGGCATCTTCCATCTCCAAGCAGACAGCCTGGTGTTCTCTATGTAGGGCGGAAGCTGGTGGGAATGGCTACCTGTTTCAGACGCAAGGTATTGTGGCTGCTGTTGGGGATTGTAAGCAACCTGACGTTCAGTACAGGGTTCACTAGCCGACTGCACAACAACGTGGGGAGTGTTAATTTAGGCATATAAACTATTAGGATAGTCATGTTAGACTGATGAATGGACTCTCTAAGTTCAAATAATGCTGGTCTTGTTCATGTTGATCTTGTCTACTGCACGTCCTGTTCAGTGTATCCTGTATGTCTTACTCTGTCCAAGTCTATTTCCACCCTATGATCTGTCTGGCCATGCTTTCTATGATCTGTCTCCACTGCTCATAAACAAAGTGTTTCCCTGTACTGAGATACACGTGGCAATCAATCAAACCAATCAATCCAAGATGACTTTACTTATGTACTAGAATCATCTTACAATGAAGAACAGCATACCATTGACTGCACCCAATACTTACACAGGGTTTGATTCGGAGCAGTCAGCATAGACTTGTGAGTGGGAGATCATGCTTCCCAAATTTCTTAGAGTCCTTTGATGAAGTTACCAGGACGTTTGATTAGGGCAGAGTGATAGACGTAGTCTCTATGGAGTTTAGTAAGGCTTTTGATAAAGTTCCACACTGCAGGCTGCTCAGGAAGGTTACATCTCGTAGAATGCGGGGGGAGCTGGCCAACTGGATACACAGTTGGCTTGATGGTAGGAAGCAGAGGGTTGAGTGGAAGTATGTTGGTCAGACTGGAGGCTGGGTCCATTGCTATCTGTTATCTATGATTTGGTTGAGAATGTACAAGGTATGATTAGTAAGTTTGCAGATGACACTAAAGTAATTGGGAGCATGATAAGTGAGGAGGTTTATCAGAAATTGCAGCAGGACCTTAATCAGGTGGGAGATGGGCCGAGAAATGGCAAATGGAATTTAATATAGAAGCATGAGGTCATGCATTTTGGAAACTCAAATCAAGGTAGGAGTTTCCTGGTGAATGGGAGGGTCTTAAGGGTTGCAGTGGGCAGAGGGACCTTGGTGTTCAGGTGCACAGTTCTCTGACAGTGGAGTCACTGGAAGACCGGGAAGTGAAGAAGGCTTTTGGCACATTGGCCTTCATCAGGCAGGATGTTGAGTATAGAAGTTGGGAATTTATGTTGCAGTTACACAGGACTTTGCTAAGGCCGCACTTGGAGTATTGTGTTCCGTTTTGTCACCTTGTCATTGGGAGGATGTTATTAAATTAGAAAGAGTGCAGAAGAAATTTGCAAAGACGTTGCCAGGACTCAATGGTCTGAGTTATAGGGAGAGGTTGGACAAGCTAGGACCTTTTCTTTAGCGTGTCAGAGACTGAGGGAGTCCTTATAGAGCTGTATATAATCACGAGGGGTATGGATAGGGTTAATGGTTTCAGTTCTTTTTTCCAAGGTGTAGAGAATGAGGATTTGAGGGTTAAGGTTAAAGGGGAAGGAATAAAAGGGAATCTGAGGGGCCACTTCTTTACACAGAGGATGATACGTGGATGAGTTGCCAGCAGATATGGTTGAGGGGGGTACATTAACAACATTTCAAAAACATTTGGATAAATATGTGGATAGGAAAGGACTGGAAGCATATGACCCAACTGCAGGGAAATGGGGTGAGCGTGGATGGACATTTACAAGGTGGACTCGAACCCCTCTGTTAATTAAAACCAAACACCCAGAAAAGCTCGCCTCACCTTGTAAACTGTTAAAATATGAGCGACAGAGATCTCCTACATTCCACTATTTAAACAAAAATTATCAAGTTAGTTTCGTAACTTAAATAGTGGACACTAAACAACAACTATTCACAAATACAAGCCCTTCTTTTCTTCGCTACTTACTATCTGACTCCAACTCTGTAAAAATATGCTGTTCCAACAACCCACATATGAAACATTAAAATCTCAAGACCATACAGTCTCTATCTTCCCCGCTGTGTTCACTCTTTCAGCTGCTGATCTCCCTGGGTCATTTTTTTAAATTGCAAGTAGGTTTACATGAACATATGTCTTTGATAGAGAGTGTTTGGGATGGCCAGTTAGCACTCCTGCTCTACAGCAGTTACTCTGCTGTTGGATGGCAGTGGCTCTCCCTCTATTTTCAAAATGCTGGGTTTATATATTCCCCATGATATAATAATTCTCATAATTTGATTGCTGTCCAGGTGTCCAAACAATAATATTCAAATTCTGTTGGTTTTGGTATCCTGAGCGTTATTTAAACTCTTTGGTTGGATTTGAATGGCTGTCAAAACAGCAACCAAAACTCAGGTACCCATTTCTCAGCTAATGGTGACATGGGGAACAGTGGGACCTTTAGCTGGCATCTGTGGCTTTAATTTCTATTCAACAAAACCCGATGTATCTTAAAGTGCCCATGCATGCTTTTGGCTTCATAACATCTTCCCACTTCAGAAAATAAAATGAACCAGAAGAATGAAAATATGGCATCATCCCTTTTTCTCTAATTCTTAATCCCAATTATTTGAAATACAAAAGTATTAATCTCAGTTATATCATTCATATTAATTCTGCACACCAATACAACACTGGAATAAGTCAAATATTATCTCCAATGCTTTCCCTTAACTCTGCGAAAACCCATCTGCTATCACATTGTAGGAGCCACAACATGGACATTTTGTGAGTTTAAAGTCGGTAAGGTAAGACTCCAATTAAACAGTCTCATATTCTGGTCTTTAAATATTCCAAAAAATGCGAGGGATTTGTCGTTGTCCACAACCATATCCGACAATTTGTTTGTCATATAAACATTAAAATATTGTCAGGCCAGTGTGAAACTTAATCATTCTTGTTCACTAATGGAGATTTTGTATTTTTTTTCTGGTGGACATTGAGTTTTTCAACAAGTAGCCAATTAGCCATTCAATTCCATCATCCTCTTTCTGTATCAATACATCTCTGACCCCTATATCCCGAGCATCAAACACAATTTTCAAAGTTTTTCAGAATATTTGGTGTAGCTAAAGCTGATGTGGTGATTAATACTGCGTTAAAATTCTCAAATGCCTCCTGGCATTATTCTGTCCACCACAATTCTTGGTTCTTCTTTAATAAATCCATCAGTGGTGCCAATACGCTGCTGACATTTGGAACAAACTTCCGATAGAATTCAATCAGTTCCAAAAATCGAAGCACCTCTTTCTTCGAGGATGGTCGTGGAAATTCCTCAAAGCCCTTCGTCTTTGTGTTCCATGGGGTCAACCTTCCATGTCCAATGTAATGTCCCAAGGACGTCACTTCTGCCTTCGTGAATTCTATTTTCTTCAAGTTTATTACCAAGTTTGCTTCTTGTAATCGTTCAACATGCTCTGCCAACTTTAACACGTGAGCTTTCAATCACTTGCTAAAGATCACTACATCATACAGATAAGCTGCACAATTTGTTCATCTGGCCACAACTCTGTTTCTGAGTCTTAAATGTGGCTGGTGCATTATTTATCCATATGAAATACTCGATAAAGTTTTTTGTCATCTCTGGTATATTTAGTAGATAGTTTAACTGACTCAACGTTTTTTAAAATTTGAAACGGGCCACTAAACCTGGATTTGAAGAGATTTCTTACCACTGGGGGCAATACTAATACGTCATCCGCACGGGAAATCTTCAAAGTTTCAGAGTTTTTATCTGCCACCTGCTTCACTCTATGCTGTGCTCTTCAGATACTGTTTAGCAAACTCATCGACTCCATCTACTCTATCCTTTACCTCGTACACATAACCCGAGATTTCCGACTTCGGTAGTGTCAATTTATATGTAATTAATTTCAACAGACCTCTCATTTCATGTACGGATATTATCGCAAAGGAAGAAAAGTGAGTAAATTTATTTGGGGCATCGCTAATGGCAAACAATTTAATAGGGCACCTTTATCCCAATCATTTGGCCAACCATGGCAGTACGCTGTTAATATGGTCTTCAGCGTCTGATGCTAACTTTCCAAGACTCCCTGGGATTCAGGATGGGACGCCCTTGATTTGAAGTGCTACATGCCTAAGCTATCCATGACTTCCTTAAACAGATGAACGGTAAAATGAGACCCTTGGTCTGACTGAATCTCTCTGGGCAGTCCACAGTGAGTAAAGAAAGCTACCAACTCCTCCACCTCCCTTTTTGCCTTGATACTCCAAGAATTGAATTGCCTCCGGAAATCTGGTAGACACATCCATTATGGTCAGCAAATATTGGTTTCGACTTTTACTTTAGAAAGGGGAGCTACACAATTAATCATAACCCTCGTGCAAGGTTCTTCGAATGCAGGAATTGGCAAGAAAGGTGCTGGTTTTATTACTGTCTGTTATTTACCCACCATTTGTTATGAACGTCATATACAAGAAAAATTAACAGCGTCCTTGTGCATTCCAGGCCAGTGGAAATGTTTCTGTACCTTAGCCTGAGTCTTCTGTACACCCAAGTGACCGCCTGCAGTTAGTTTATGACCTACCCGTAACACTGTACGTTACTGCTAAAACAATCAGGTGTACTTCGACCCATTTCCCTTCTGCAGTAACCTATCGGGATCTCCATTTTAATTTTATGATTCTATCTTTAAGTTAATAACGTTCAACAATATATTCTGATTCCTTCTCTGTGTGTGTGCATGTGTATGTGTGTGTGAATGTGTGTATATATCTGTTGTAAGTCCATTAGCTTTTCTGGACTAAACACCTCTGCCTGATCCTCTGCCTGTTCAGGGTTTTTCCTGCAATGTTACATCAAACAGGGGGTCAGTTCACTGAGCATCAACCCATTTGTCTTTTTCGTTCGTTTTTCCTTCCTGCTGTAACTTATGATAGTTGGATCTTGTTACTACCCAGTCTGGAAAAATTCCTGGGTAATTTTTTTTTAGCTCACCAATTCCATCGTCTTCCTTTGGCTTCTCCAACACAAGGGGTGCCTATCCCACCTCGCCTCCTGCTAAATCATTCCCAAGAACAAACTGTATTCCTGGAACTGACACTCTGTTACTCACTGTCACTGTTACTTCCCTAATCTTGATTTGGCATTCCATCTAGATGTTACAAAAGGGAATGCTTAATTTCTGTTCTCATTCCACAACTTAACACGGTCTTGATTAACATGCCAGAAAGAGTGAAAAAAACTTTCATCTCTTAATATTAGAGGGTGAGCGAAAGTGAGAGCTGCAGATGCTGGAGATGAGAGTTGAAAAATGTGTGGCTGGAAAAGCACAGCACGTCGGCAGCATCCGAGGGGCAGGAATGTTGACGTTTCAGGCATAAACGCTTCATCAGGAAAGTGGGAGGTAAGGGAGGAGCAAGGAGGTTGAGTAATAAATGGGAGGGTGGGGGTGGAGCTGGGTGGAAGGGAGCTTGGAAGGCAATAGGTAGATGCAGAGAGGGTGTGATGGTGATAGGTCAGACAGGAGGGTGATAGGACTCCTATCGGTGGTAGGACAGCTGGAACCCTCAAACCATATAGCATCAACATTGACTTCACCAAATTCCAAATCTCCCATCCACCAAACTCTCCCAGATCCAACCGTTCAACCTAGCACTGCCCTCTTGGACTGCCCTAACTAGCCATCTTCCTTTCCCCCTATCGACTCCATTCTACCCTCCGACATATCACTATCACTCCCACCTATATCTTCTTATTGCCTTCCCCGTGACCCTCCCACCAGCCCAACTACTACCCTCGTAGTTATTTCTGAGCCCCCTTGTCCCCCCACCATGTTCCTGACGATGGGTTTCTGCCTGATATTCGATTGTCCTGCTGTCTGGATGCTGCCTGATCTGTTGTGCTTTTCCGGCGCCTCACTTCTGAACTATTAGAGACTGAGCAGATCCCGTATCTCACAAAATTATAACTTCTTGTCCTTCTCCCCCTGTTCTTTCTGAGTAAACTTTATCTACAGAGGTGAATTCTTTAGAGAGATCAGGCACTGCCTCCATACCCAGCCCTGTCCTAGGCTGTGCAATTTCCTGCAGCTCCTCGGCTCCACTTGGGGTCTCCTTTACCAGTTTCACTAATGCATTGGGCTTAGCCTCTTCTGCCACATCTTTCCCCAAAGTGTCTTCCTTTAACGCCCAGCAGGGTGTGTCCCAGCTTACTGCAGTGAAAACAACTTTTCCCCCGTGCACTTCTGAAACCACCAGCACTGTAATTTTATGTGTTCCACTCCCTTATAGTGAGAGCACTGAGGCCTTTCACCACCTTTCAACCCCCTTGCGCTTCTTTCTTCACCTGTAGTGAACTATTGTGAGCTACTGTTCGCTTTGTAATGTGTGATCGTCCCTTCTCCCAATTTCTATCCCTCACAGGATGAAACTCCTGCCAGAAACTAAATTTCATCACATGCCACAATGTATATTTACCTGCCCTTTCTGCCGCACTTCTCACTTCTTGAACTTTCGATTCATTCACATTAATTCTTATTATCTCTGGAAGTGTGTCTTTTAACTTCTCCAGCAGATTAATCTCCCTTCAAGCCTCACAGGTCTTATCCATTTTTAAGGCCAGCACCCACCAGTCAAAATGACTGTGGTTAATTCTTTCAAACTCAATATAAGACTGACCTGTTTCCATCTCTAATTTTCTGAACTTCTGTCTATATGTTTCTAGTAACAATTCATAACCAATCAAAAATAGCCAATATGACATCTTGATAATCTCTTGATCCCCCATCTGACAGCGCTGCACATACCTCACCAGCTGTGCCCACGAGCTTAATCTGAACTAGCATTACCCACAAGTTCACTTGACACGTAATCTGCCTAGCCATTTTTTCAAATGAAATAAAAAAGGTTTTGACATTTTTCTCACCGAAATATGGCAAGTTACTAATCTAATTCTATACATCCCTAATTCTCCCTTCATCTCCATCCTGTTAATTTAACTTTCTTCTATAATTCCCAACTTCTGAATTTCAAATCCTCTCTCTCTTTCTTTTTCCTCTCTTTTTCTTTCATCTCTCTCTGTTTCCGTCCCTTTATTTATCTTCTAACTCCAGTTGCCACATTTGCAATTAAAGTTTTTATAATTCTACTGCAGTTGCCTATTTCTCTGATACATCAAAGTGCTTCACTAACTCCGTTACAATTTCAACTTCTCTTT
The DNA here is from genome assembly GCF_047496795.1 of Chiloscyllium punctatum. Lineage (NCBI taxonomy): Eukaryota > Metazoa > Chordata > Chondrichthyes > Orectolobiformes > Hemiscylliidae > Chiloscyllium > Chiloscyllium punctatum. The sequence goes on along the minus strand of NC_092745.1, from coordinate 6,564,740 downwards.
TCCCCCGGTTAAACCCAATTCCAACATTTTTGCTAATTCTAAAAGATGTCCTCCTTCTGTCTTTCTAAACTTCCTTGGAAAATTTGGGAACCTCTTCAGTAATGTTAAAAAACATTTCCCTCACTTTTCATTTAACCAACCACAAGTAACAAAATTAAACGAATTTTCCCACTGGTTTTATTTAAAGATCAAAGTCACTAATTGCAATGAGTTGGAATTTGCTGTGATCTCTTGTATCTCAAATCTGTTCAAGTCGGTCCAAGTGCCACACGGAAAGGCCCCAAACTGTTATGACATCAATGCTGAATCCCTCTGTTAATTAAAATCACACACCTAGAAAAGCTCACCTCACATCATAATCTGTCAAAACGTGAGCGACAGAGAACTCCTAAATTTCACTAATAAACAACAAATGACAATTTATATGTGTGCAAGTTAGCTCACTGAGCTTGAAGGTATGTTTTCAGAAGTTTCGTCACCATGACTAGATGACATCATCAGTGAGAGTATCTGCTGAAGTGCTGGTGGTTTGTCCCGCCTCTCTATTTATAGGTCTTGGTTTCTTAAAGTGGGTGATGTCATTTCCGGTTATTTTCACAAGCGAATGTAGACAGGATCTAAATTGATGCGTTGACTGATGGACTTCTGGTTAGAATAACATTCCTCTGAGAAGGTCCTTGCGTGTCTTAGTATGTGTGTGTGCTTTGTCCCAGTCAAAGTGGTGCCCTTCTTTGTCTGTATGTATGGAACATAGTGATAGTGCGTCATGTCTTTTGGTGGCTAGTTGGTGTTCATGTATCCTCGTAACACAACAACAGGACAGTTTCAATGGTCGAAAAGTGATTTTATATACACTGTTTAATTAATGTGTGCGTGCAGATAAGTCATATTTTTCATTTGTGCACAACACATTGTAAATGAACAACAGAGACACAGTTAACAAAAAATGATGCATATGATGTATAAAATTCATAAAACATGAAAACATGATTTGATCCTCTCAACGTTCTCTCCATTTCTGGGATTCCTAACTCTAATCTCTCATTCTTACCAGGATGTGTGCTCCAACTTCTTGATTCTGATGTCCCAACTTATTTTAGTTAATCCCCTTTATATCGGGACTTCAATATGTTGGCCTGCTGGGTTCTTTCCAAAGCTAGTGTCTGTCATATTATTGGAGATAAATATTTTTGGCATCAGACTCAGCATTTGAACATATTACTCAGTTGTACATGCACTGTTCAAAAGACCACAGCACACAGGCATTGCCAAAACATTGGGGGATGTTCATCTACTTCTTTGGATGATGTAGTTTTCTCATTTTCCACATCTCCATATCCATATCCTCTCTCTCGTTCTCCCTTTGTATCTAGTTAAGAAATCCACCAATTATTCTTCGTGTCCCATCTCCCAAAACTCCTTCTTTCAGGTTATATCTAATGCTCTCTTCAAGATGTAATGTGGTTCGAATTAAGCAATGTAACTACAAAGACATGCGGGAGGAGCTGGCCAGAGTTAATTAGAAGGGGAGCTGAGCAGGAAAGACCACGGAGCAGCAATGGGAGGAGTCTGGGGATAAGTCCGGAAGATAATACCAGAAATGCAATCCCAAGAACTTGAAACATACTCATGGGAGAACAAGGCAGCCATGAGTGATAAGGCATCAAACCAAAAGAGAAAATATACAATGTGGTGCTTTGATTGGGAATCCAGAGAATTCATTGGCTCTTCAACTACATAACGCTGGCATCACTGACACTACAAAGCTCTTAATCATGGTCAGGGAAAGAAACAGAGGAAAAACGTTCACTTTAAACACAGAAGATGGTATTTCTCAAGGAAAAAGTTTCAGTTGAATTAAACATTTGAATCAAGATCAGTTAAATGCTTTTGCGGATGTATCAGATTGGAAGCAAGACCCGGGGAGACAGACCCTCAGCAGAATGAGAGTTTGAAAATGGAAGTATTTCCACATCAGAAACCAGGTTAGGTCACTGAGTACAGGGCTGATGGGTGAATGGGTCTCAGTGAGAATTGCGGAACAGACAGCAGAATTGCATTGCAGATATTGCAGCTCGAAACTGCGTATTCACGTAGTGCTGTAGACCACAGCAGCAGGAGAAGCAGATCTGCATTCAACCACAACCTGTAACATTCTGCCAGGGTAACACCTCAGTCTGTCATTGGCATCAACACCATCTATGGCTCAGTGACGAGTGTGGGTGAACATGTCAGAGTCAGAATCACATGAACCAGAATCACCTGATGCTAACTCATTAAAGCTACCAGACTTGACCAACAGATCTGATCGAAGCACTGCAGTCCTGTCACGTTCAGTTATAAAATGGTGATGGACGATTAAGCAAATGACTGGGGGAGAGGGCTCCACAAACATTCCCATCCTAAATAATAGAACAGACGTGCACATCAGTGTAACAGAGAAGGCTGTTTTATCTGCAGCATCTTCTGCCAGAAGTGTTGAGTCGATGATACACCTCACACTCATCATGATGCCCACAAAATCAAAGATGCCAGTCTTCAACCAATTTGATTCGCTGTACGTGACATGGAGAAACAGTTGAACACAGTAGATACGACACAGACAATGGGTCCTGACACCATTCCTGCAATAGACTGAAGACTTGTGCTGCACAACAAGCCATGTCCCTGGGGAAGCTTTTTCATTCCAGCTCCAACTCTGACATCTCCCTGGCAATGTGGAAAATTACTCAGCTAAGTCCCGTCCCCTATGACGGGAATAATTACAATCTGACCAATTACCACCTCCTCAGTCCCATCATTACAGTCAAATTGGTGGGAGTTCTTTTTGACAGAGCTGTCAAACAGCACAGAAATAACCTGCTCAGTCTGGTTTTTCACAGGTCCCCATGTGGAGATGGTGCTCTTGTGAAAATGTTACTGGATTACTAATCCAGACCAGGCTAATGATTTGGCAGCGGGTGGAAGTTAAAGACAATTAATAAAATATCGAGAACTAAAATCTGGGGTCAGTAACAGTGACCTTGAAGCCAATATCGATTGTAAACAGAATTTCCTTCTCCAATGTACTTTTAGGAAGTGAATCTCCCATGATTTCCTGGGCTGGCCTAAAACTGACTCCAAATATCCTGATATGTGATAAACATTTCAATGATTTCTGAAACGGCCAATCAAGGGCAGTCATTTGGATCTAATTACTCCGAGATCTGAAAGGATGAAACCGGACAGAACACCCGGCCTCAGCATCAATGTCGGAAAAAGGAATGGGAACACAGGCCTATCGACCCTGCAGAAGCCTCTTTCCTAACATCTGAGAGCTTGTGACAGCATTTTGTTTAGATTACTTACAGTGTGGAAACAGGCCCTTTGGCCCAACAAGTCCACACCAACCCGCCGAAGCGCAAACCACCCATACCCCTACATGCACCCCTTTTTAACCTAACACCACGGACAATTTAGCATGGTCAATTCACATGACCTGCACATCTTTGGACTGCGGGAGGAAACCGGAGCACCCAGAGGAAACCCACGCAGACACAGGGAGAATGTGCAAACTCCACACAGTCAGTCGCCTGAGTCGGGAATTGAACCCGGGTTTCTGGAGCTGTGAGGCAGCAGTGCTAACCACTGTGCCACCGTGCCGCCCAAAGTGCCGCCCACTGTGCCACAGAGCTGTCCCAGAGATTGCACAGAAACATCGGGAATAGAAAACACATTGAGCCTCCCCATTCTAGTTCATGGAAAAACTCTCCTCAATGCACTTACCACACATATACATATCCGTTAATGTGAGTAACCTTGGGAAGCTATAAAATAGGCGGTACAGTAGTACACTTGGTCCATCGAGTTTGCTAAACATTTCAATATAATGTTATTTGGCCCTTCATTTCCATACCGTATTCCTGCTCTCCCACCATCCCTTTACTGTCTCTAAATCCTTATTTATAATCAGTATTTCAGTATCCAGTTACGAGCGAATGTCCCAGGTTCCCCAGTCAGTGAGAACAGACATTTATTCTCATCTCAATGCAGAGTGACTGCCTGTACCTAATAATGTGGCCCCTTGTTTTAGAAGTCCCAGCCAGGGGAATTATTATCCCTGCTTCCAATCTGTCTCACCCTGTCAGAGTTTTGTATATTTCACTGAGATCTCCACTCATTTTCCTAAACCCCATGGAATACTGGCCCAGTCACCCAAAACTCTGCTCCCGTAACAAGCCTGTCATCCCAGAGATCAGTCTGGTTTTCCTTCGCTGTTCACCATCAATGTCAGGTTTGTCCTTTATTAGGTAAAGAGACCAGAACTGCACACAATCCTGCACAATGTTCAAGATGATATCTCACCAAGGCCCTGTACAGCTGCAGTAAGACACCTTTTCTCCTGGACTCACATCTCCTTGAAATGAATGGCAACACACCATTTATCTTCAACACACCATTCTGACTCTGACATGTTCACCCACACTCGTCACTGGGCCATTTCTCTTCCTCACTGCTTTCTGTGTCTGCAATATTACTTTGTGTTGCAGCTCCCCACTTGGTGGGTCTGTGTACACTGGTCAGCGTGCCAATGCCATGCCCAGTATTGACATCTGGTTACAGAACTCACTGCGCTGCATGGGCCTCAGAGGGTTATGCAGAAGGAAACAACAAAAAGGAGCATACGTCCCTTTGTAGATCAACATGCTTCAACCAATCCATTTCCACCAAAAGGCACACCGTCACCTGTATCCACATTGTTCTCCATCTGTCACGTATTTACCCATTCACTCCACTTGTCTTAGTCTTCTCGGTGCTTTTTTATAACCTCCTCACCCACTCACAATCCCACATCCGTTAGTGCTCTCAGCAGGCTGGGATATATTGTATCTGATTCCAGCAACCAAATGTTCAAAGGACATTGTGAACAGCTGGGCCCCAAGCACTGATCCCTGCGACACCTCAGCAACCGTCCTCTGCTAATTTATATTTATTTATTTCGTGAATCTCGGAGTCACTGGCTGGGTCAGCATTTATTGCTTGCCCCTAGTTGCCCTTGAGAAGCTGGTAGTGAGCTGCCTTGTTGAACGCTGCAGTCCACCTGCTGTGATTGACCTCCAATGCCATTAGGGAGGGAATCCCAGGATTCTGACCCAGCGACTGTGAAGGAGCGGTGATATATTTCTAAGTAAGGATGGTGAATGGCTTGGAGGGAACCTGAAGATAATGGTATTCCCATACATCTGTAGCCCTTGTCCTTCTAGATCGACGTAGTCGTGAGTTGGGAAGATGGTCTCTGAGGATCTTTGGTGAATCATTTCATTGCAGAATGTAGATAGTAAAACACTGCTGCTGCTGCTGAGAGTTGATGGTGGAGCATTGTGGATGAAGGGACAGTCAGACTGGCTGCTTTGTCCTGGATGGTGTAAAGCTTCTTGAGTGTTGTTGGGGCTGCACTCAACCAGGCAAGTTGGCAGTCTCCTATTACACTTCTAACTTATGCATTGTAGATGATGAACAGACATTTGGAAGTCAGGATGTGAGTTACTCGCTGCAGTATTCCAAACTTCTGACCTCCTCTTGTAGTTACTGTGTTTTTGTGGCGAGACCAGTGAGTTTCTGAGAAATGATTCTCCACCAGGAATTTGATACTGGGGGATTCAGTGATAGTAACACCATTGAATGCCAAGGGGCAGGTTAGATTATATTTTATTGGTGATGGTCATGTTCTGGTATTCGTGTGGGCTGAATATTACTTGCCACTTGCCAGCCTGGATACTGTCCAGATCTTGTCGCGTTTGAACATGAACTGCTTCAGTATCTGAGGAGCCACAAATGTTGCAGAACATTGTCCAATCATTGGCGAACACTCCCACTGCTGACCTTAAAATGGAGGGAAGGTCATTGATGAAACAGCCCTGAAGAAGTTTTCGGCCACTGCTTGAGGGACTCCGACAGACTTGGAGCTGAGTTGACTGACCTTCATCAACCATGACCATCTTCTTACGTGTCAGGTATGATCCTAACCAGCAGGGAGTTTGCCTCTGATACCCATTGATTCCAGTGTTGCTGAGGCCCCATGATACCACACTTGGTCGAATGCAGCCTTGACTTAAAGGGCCGTCACTCTCACCCCACCTCTGGAATTCAGCTCTTTTGTCCATGTTTGAACCATGGTAATGAGGTCAGGAGCTGAGTGGCCCTGGTGGACCACAAAATTTGGCGTCATTGACCAGCGTATTGCTGAGCAGGTGCTGCTTAAAAACACTGAGACCTTCCACCACTTTACTGATGATCGAGAGTAGACTGATGGGGTGGTAATTGGCCGGATTGGATTTGTTCTGCTTTTTTATATACAGGAGATACTTGGGGTAATTTTCCACATAATCAGGAAAAGCCATTGCTGTAATTGCATTGAAACAGTTTGGCTAGGGGAGCGGCAAGTTAAGGAGCACAAGTTTTCAGTACTATTATGACTATAGACCCTATGGACTATCCAGTGTCTCCAAATGTTTCTGTATATCACGTGGACTGAATCGAATTGACTGATGACTGGTAACTGAATTGCTGAGGACCACTCGAGGAGGCTGAAATGGATCATCCACTCAGCATTTCTGACTGAAGATTGTTGCGAATGCATCATCCTTATCTTATACACTGAAGTGCTGGGCTCTTCCATCAGGGAGGAAGGGGTCATTTGTGGAATCTCTTCCTCCAGTGAATTGTTTATTTGTCCCCAACGTTTCTCGACTAGATGTGGAAGGACTGCAGAGCTTAGATCTGAACCGTTGCTTGTGGGATCACTTAGCTCTGTCTATCACTTACTGCTTATGCTGTTTGGCGCTTCAAGTAGTCCTGATTGGTGGCTTCACCAGGCTGACACCTCATTGTCAGGTATGCCTGGTGCTACTCCTGCCATCCTGCACATTCCATTGAACCAATGTTGATCATCTGGATTGATTGGAATAGTTGCGAGGGGGATATGCCATGCCATGAGGTTATGCGGTAGTACAATTCTGCTGCTATTGATGACCCACGACACCTTATGAACATCCAGATTTGAGCTGCTAGATCTGTTCGAGGTCTGGCCTACTGAGCACCATTGTAATCCCACCCAAAATGGTGGAGGTTATTCTCATCGTGCAGGTGTGACTTTGTCTCCACTCTTACCGATACTGTCATTGACAGATACTTCTGTAACTGGCAGGTTAGTAAGGCGGTGGTCAAGTATGTATTTTCCTCTTGTTGGTTCCTTCACCACCTGCCGCAGAACCAGTCTAGCAGTTATATCCTTTCGGGCCCGGCCAGCTCGATCAGTAATGCTATAGCTGAGATACTGTTGGTGGTGAACATTGAAATCCCCCACCCAGAGTACATCTTGCACCCGTGCTACCCTCAGAGATTCCTCGAAGAGTTGGTCAGCATGTAGGAGTACTAATTCATCAGTTGAGAGAGGTTGGTACGTGGTAATCAGCAGGAGGTTTCCTTTCCCATGTGCAAACTAATGCCATGAGTCTTCATGGGATACGGAGTCACTGTTGAGGACTCCAAGAGCAATTCCCTTTCAACTGTATCCCACTGTACCACCACTTCTGCTGTGTCCGTCCTGCTAATGAGACAGGAGATATCTGGGGAAGGTAATGGGGAGTCTGGGACATAGTCATACTCACAAAATCATACCTTTCAGAAAATGTCAGGCTGTTACTTGACGAGTCCGTTTATTTCTATTCACTGTTTCCTGGCAGCTGTCCCATTCTAGAAACATGTCCATATATTAACCCCAATCCAATCAGATTTGATTTTGCAAATTGGGCTTGGAGCTTTACCAACATTTTTCTAAAAATCAAAATGTTTTACATCCATTGCTTCTCTTTCATTTTTTTCCCAGTTTGTTTCTCAAACATCATTCCCATTTCATAAATCTATGTTAGTGTTGTCTATGACCATTCCTTTCAACCCCAATAATTTCTGCTAAACCATTTACTTACTATGTTCTATGTTCCATGTACTATTTCGTTTTCCACGTCAGACTTGGTTTTCCTTGTATTGTTAGAAAGTCTTGTGAAGACAGAACTTAAGTAGAGGCTTCATAGTGCTGCCATTTCCCTATTCTCCATTATCCATTCTCTGGTTTCAAACTGTAAGGAAACTGCACTTGTTTTTTTTTTCATATTTCTCACATTGACATAAGTTAACAAGCTAATACAATTCACTGTTATAACCCTTATGAATATAACTCTTCAGAAATCCATCAATTCCTGCCTTAAACTGCTCAATAATTGACCTTCCAGACCATACACTCGCAGGGGCATAGACTCTGTGCCGACAGAAATACAGCACGATCTATACTAGTCCCGCTTTCCTACTCCAGGCCCATAGCCTGAAATGTTATGACACTTCCAATTGCTCGTCCAAGTACTTATTAAAGATTGTGAGGTGATCATTCCCCTCTCAGGAAGTAATTCCAGATCCCCACACCTCGAGGTGAAAAAATGTTTAAATCCTCTCTGAACCTCAAACTCTTCACTTTAAAAGTGTGCTCCTTTGTTCTTGACCCTCTGACTAAAAGGAATAGCTGCTGTCTATCCACCCTGCCCGTGTCGCTTATATTCGTAACCTTCTGAATCACTGACTCCTTAGCTTTCTCTGCTCCAAAGTAAACAACCAGAACTTATGCAGCCTCTCTCCATAGCTGATACGCACCATCCCAGGGAACATCCTGGTGAATCTCCTCTCACCCTCTCCAGTACAATCACAACCTTCCTGGAATGTGGCTCCCAGAGCTACATACAGTACTCCATTTTGGCCTAACCAAAGCTCTGTATTGCTCTTATAATCTACACTCTGATTAGGAAACACAAAACCCAAGGTCCAATTCTTAACTAGTCCATTAACCTGTCCAGGAGAAAGTGAGGACTGCAGATGCTGGAGATCAGAGCTTTAAAAATGTGTTGCTGGAAAAGCGCAGCAGCTCAGGCAGCATCAAAGGAGCAGCAGAATCAACGTTTCAGGCATAAGCCCTTCTTCAGGAATCTGCCCAGAACGTCGATTCTCCTGCTCCTTTGATGCTGCCTGACCTGCTGCGCTTTTCCAACAACACATTTTTAAGCATGACCTGTCCAGTCACATTCAGGGATGTGTGGAGAAGCACAATCTGACCTTCCTAGTGTGCTGCCAATCATTGAGTCCTCCCCTGCCTGGTTCCTTCTCCCAAAGTGCATCACCTCATATTTATCAGGGTTAAATTCTATCTGCCATTGATCTGCCCATCTGACCATTCCATCTGTATCTTCCTGTAACTTAAGGCCTTCCTCCTCACTGCCAAGCACCCAGCCAATCTTTATGTCAAACATCCACTTACTTATCACACCTCCCCCACTCTCCTCCTAGACCCCTCCACATTCACATCTATATTTTGTTATGAATAACACAAACAATAAGGGACACAACACTGATCTCTGTGGTACACCAGGGGACACTGGTCTCCAGTCACACAAACAGCCTCCTCCCACCACCTTCTGCCTCCTGCCACTAAGACAATTTTCGTTGTAACTTGTCAAGTTATCCATCATATTGTGAGATTTTACTTTATTTTTCAGTTTCCCAGGTGTAAATTTGTCATGGCTTTCCTACAAAACTAAATAATCGACCTCCTCAAACTGATTCAATCAAACCCATTGGATGTGACTTCCTCCACATAAAGTCATGATGATTATCCCTGATCAAACTTGCGACTCTGATTGGAGTTCGATTTTCTCCTTCCCTATTTTCTCCAGTAGTTTCCTTAACAGTGATCTAATACTCGCTCGTCTATATTTCCCTGGTCTATCTCTCCCACATTACTGTGAAGTTGAATTTTATTAACAGTTCTCCAGTTCTCTGACACCTCTCCTATGGTCAGATTTTAATTAAAATATTCAGTCAGTGTCTTTCCTCCTTTGACCCCAACAGCCGCCTGTGATACAACTCATTCATCCATGGAGATTGGTCCAAATTTATACAGAACAAAACCTCAAATCCCTGCTCGTATTTTACATCAGTCTGTTCTAGAGCTTCCCCGTCCATCTTCTTGAATTCTGTACCTGCATCCTCCTTCTCCCAAGTAAAATAGTAGTGAACGTCTCATGTAACAATCCATCAATGTTCTCCAGTTTGACATCCTTTGGTTTCTAATGGACACTAACTGTTTGCTGATTATTCTGTTCTACTTGTCCTTGTGAAATATCGTGGGATTCTCACAGATCTCGCCTACTTGTACTTCCTCATGTCCCTCTGTTATTCTATCCTTTCGATATTTCTAAGATTCACTACAATCAACTCTCATGTTTTGAAACTCGAGATTACAGGCTGAGGTTCCCCATCAGACAATGTTGCCATTTTACGGATTAATCTGGATAATACCTTTTAATGTTCCTCTGTAGTCAATATATTCTTTCTTAGATTGGGACTCCGAACGATACACAATATTCTAAGTTGAGTCTCACCAACACTCGATGCAACTGATGCACGACGTCCTCTATCTTCCAATTACATTCACATGAATGTAAACCTAATTTTTACTTTCCCATTTGCATATGTTCTTCCCAATACCTCTCGCTTTAATTTTTCTTATGAACTTGCTGTGTGAGTTCTTTAAAAAAAGCTCATGAATATCCAACTATACGTTATTCAATCGTTCATCATTGCCTATGTCCAGAAGAATCATCTTCAAACCATTCCAAAAATATGTTTGCCACTTCTGGTTTTCCTTTCATCAGTACATTCTCACACTCCCCAGTTATGTTATTACCTTCTAAATATCTAGTAGCATGTTCTTTGTAATCGAGTCCAACATATAGATGACTGTGGATGACAAGATAACAGGTCTGTAGTTCACCACTCTCCAAATTCTTCCTTTCTTAAACTGTTGGATAATATTTATAACCTTTTCCTTATCCAGTTTGGCTCAATGCCTTTCGGGAATGTGTCAGAAAATAAAGTGAAAATCCGCGATGAAATCAACATGTCTATTGCTGCTTCCTCTGAAATTCGTGTACGAAGTACATCTAGACTGTCAGATTTATAAATTCTCAATCCAGCTTTCTTTTCAAAGATAACCCCAACCCTGATAAGAATGATCTTAGACTTTACTTACACAAGTCTCATGGTCACTTGCTATTTTTCGAAGAATTTCTGGACATTCTTCCATGAAGATAGACACAAAAAACTGTTTTTTTTCCTGCGATTTCTCTGTTCTCTGCAATAAATTATCCAGAACGCGCACCCACTGTTCCACATTTGGCCTTGTTTTCATTTGTTTTCATACATTAGTAGACGCTTTTTAACTGTGTTTATGTTTTTCTTTCGTTTGCACGCTTTTTCTCTTTCTGATTTTCTTCTCAGTCTCTTCGTCATCCTTTGCTGGGTCCTACATTTCTCTGAATCCACTGGATTACTGCAACACTTGGCATTTCTTCTAATAGGTAGATGAAGGTGGGGTTGAAAGTGATAGTCGGAGAGGAAGGAGGGTGGACCAGATTGATAGGAAGGAAGGTGGACGCATTGGAAGGTTCAAGAAGGCGGTACTGACTTGGAAGGTTGGAGTAGGATAAGGTGGGATTAGGGGAAATGGGGAAATCCACTATGATCCCTGTGGTTCGAACGTCCCAAGGCAGAAGAAGAGGCTTTCTTCCTCCAGGCTTCTGGTGGCTTGGGTTTGGAGATGGAGCAGGCCCAGGACCCTCATATCCTTGGCAGAGTGGGAAGGGGAATTGAAGTGCTCAGCCACAAGGTGATGGATTTGTTCAATGTGGTTGTCCCAGAGGTGTTCTCTGAAATGATCTACAAGTTGACCTCCTACTTCGCCAATGTAGAGAAAACCACATTGGGTGCAGTAGATGAGGCGTTCTGTCTCCCTTCGTCACCTATCACTTTCAATCCCACCTTCATCTGCCTATCGCAATCCCAGCTACCTCCCTCCTGCCGCACCCCTTTCTCATTTATCTCTTAGCCCCCTTGGCCCATAAGCTCCATTCCTGATGAAGGGCTTATGCCCGAAACATCGATTTATCTGCTCTTAGTATGCTGCCTGACAGTGCTTTTCCAGCACCACACTCTTCGACTCTGATCTCCAGCATCTGTAATCCCCACTTTGTCCTCACATCTTCATGGCTTGCATGACTCAGATTTATAATGGTTACTGCAAATAAAACAAAAATTGTCTTGTTCTCAAACAGCATAAAATAAAACCAAAACATTTTGGTCACTGTTCCCAAAAGGTCCTTTAGAGCAAAAGTTTCAATTAACTCTTCTGATTACTCAACACCAATTCCTAAATAACCTGATCTCGAGCTCAGTGCTCAACATAATGTTCATGTAAACCATCTCACACGTTGTCATGAAATCCATTTTTCCCAGCATTAGCATTCAATTGGGTGAACACAGTTTAGATATAATTTAAACACAAATGTGTACATCTCATTTCCTGTTTTATAACATGTCCAGCATTTATATTGCAGCTTTCACTTTGATATATAACTCCCATCAATGTTTGCTCCTCCTTGCTGTTTTTGCGCTCCACCTTACTAGATTCTGTGGAATCTGAGCGACGTGGGCTCTGGGGATGTTAATGGTAGAGATCATATTGCCCCATCATTTATGATCTTCTCAAACTTTAATTTCTCCAGATCTCCCGTTATGCTGATGGAGTAGAGAAGGACAATGCTCATCCAACAATGCTCTGTATTCTCCCAGAGAGCTGAGACAGCTCTAACCTGGGTGGAAACTTTACAGCAGGCTGGTGAAGTGTTGCTGCTGCTGTACAGGGAGATCACTTCTGGAGTAATGTGTACAGATTTAGCCTCTTCAATGAAGAAAGGATGTTGTTATATTGGAAGCAGCTCAGAGATGGTCCCCTCAACTGATTCCTTTTCACGAAAGCATATAACGAAAGCTTATAAGGAAAGGATGATCAGGTTGACCCAGTAGCCATTGGAGTTTACAAAAATTAAAGATGATCTTATTTGAACATAGCTGACAGAAGGCGTTAACAAGTGAAGTGAATTACACAGATAATGGAGGAATCCCTTCTGTTCTCCAGCCTGTTACACAGGAACAACAGGAGGATATTCAGGCCTTTGAACCTGTTACACCAAAACAGAACGAGGCAATTCAACTCCTACACATTAACAGAAAGAGGCCAATCAGCTACTCGAGCCTTTCACAGTAGGCCATGCTGCACCAGTATCCTGTTAAACAGCAACAGGATCAGTCCATTCAGCCTCTTCAAGTCTGTAACATAGGAACTGGAAGAGGTCACACAGTGACTGGAGATTGTTACACTGGGACAACAGGAGGCCATTCAGACTCACCGAGCCTATTGCAAGGGAATTGGATAGGATAAAAACTATCTGAGACTTCTTTCATGAGAAAGGAAGAGGTAATTTAGACACGTGTCTGTTGTATGGGAACAAGAGAAGACCAATCAATCCCTCGGTCCCATGTCCGGGATACATGAGGAGACCGTTCAGTATTTCAACCTGTTATGGAGAAGTATGAGAAGACCCATCAGCCCCTCAAAATGTTACACAGCAACAGGAAGATTCTATAATCTCCCAGTCCTCTAAAGCATCAACAGGAGGATGTCATTCTGGCCTTGGAGATGGCAACATGGGAACACCAGAAAGACGTCAGCCCATCGATATTGTACACCAGCAGCATGATGAGTCCATTCAGCCACATGTGGCTCTTACTCAGCAATTGGAGCAGATATCTTAAAGCCTTGTGCCCAGTAAACAGGAATTCAAAGAAAACGTAAAGGTTTTCAAAAGGGAAGAGCTTGTAATAATGGTATACATTAGGGAGTAAATTGTAACAATAAACTATTGTAATTTAAGGCAAATGTTTAGAGTCCATTCTTCAGGACATTTGCAAAGTCAAAAACACAATTTGTCAGAGTCAACATGGTTTTACGAAGGCTAAATCATGTTTGAATTGTTTGCTTGAGTTATTTGAAGATGTCACAAACAAGATGGATAGTGGGAATCCTGGAGATGGAACATATCTGGTCTTCCTGAAGGCATTGGATATGTCCCTTTTCCAAAGAGTAAATGGTAAGATCAGACAACATGGGTTTAGGAGTAATTTATTGGCTTGGATGGAGGATTGGTTAACCAATAAACTGTAGTCAGATGGAATAAATGTGTCATTTTCTTTTGGCAAATGCAGTTTGTGCCATTGATTTCTGTACTCATGCCTCAAGCATTTGCAATCGATGGTCGTACTGTACTCGACTGACGGGAGACAAAATATAATGCCACATTTTCAGATGACACGAACATCAGTGGGAAATTACTTCGGAATGATGATGCAAGAGGTTTTAAAACATATGGATAGGTTGGGTGAATGGGCCAAAATTTAGCAAGGAAAATTAAAGTGAATAAATATGGAGCTATTCAAGTTGGCCAGTATAATAGAAAGGCAAATTATTATCTAAATGGAGAGAAAGATCAAAGTGCTTAGGTACAAAGGGTTCTGGGTGTCTGCTTGCATATTACAGAACACCTGCCTGTGGGTACTACAAGTAATGAGAAATGCAAGCATAATTTCAGCGTTTATTTGTAAAAGGATAGAGTAGAAAGGTAGGGAGTGTTGGTGTAGCTATGCAAGGCGTTAGTGAGGCTGCAACTGGAGTACAGTTTGGGTGTCCTTCAGAATGAGGTATTTCCGTTGGAGGCAATTCAGAAGAGCTTAATTCGATTGATTCCATATTTGAAGCGTTTGTCTTATGAAGAGTAATTGAGCAGTTTAGGCCTATACTCTCGACTTTATGAGAATGGAAGGAGATCTCATTGAGGTCTGTAAAATGCTAAAAGTAATTGAAAGTGTCGATGTGGAGTGGATTTTTTCATGTGGCGCAATCTACAAGAGACAAGAGTTTTAGGATGGAGAGATGGCAGGGAAGTGGAACAGAGGCCGTGTTGACATCAGCCTCATTGAGGGGTTGGATTCCTCACAGATGCTCCTTGTTCTTATTCAACTCTTCTGCTGTGAAGCCCAGGAATAGGGTAGGATTGGGTATCATACAGGAAGCAGGCACTCAGGATAAATCAGTTAGAGAGAACATAACCAGTAGGGTCACAAAGTGACTAGTGCTGGGTTCTCAACTATTTACAATCTATATTAATGGTCTGGAGGATGGAAGAGATATACAGATGCTGAGTTTGGTGATGTCCATAAGACCATGAGGCCATAAGTCATAGGAATGGAAGAAAGGCCATTCGGCCCATCGAGTCCACTCCGCCATTTAATCATAGCTGGTGGGCATTTCAACTCCACTTACCCACATTCTCCCCATAGCCCTTAATTCCTTGCGACATCAAGAATTTGTCATTCTCTGCCTTGAAGACATTTAGCGTCCCAGCCTCCACTGCACTCTGCAGCAATGAATTCCACAGGCCCACCACTCTCTGGCTGAAGAAATGTCTCCGCATTTTTGTTCTGAATTGACCCCCTCTATTTCTGAGGCTGTGTCCACGGGTCCTAGTCTCCTCGCCTAACAGAAACAATTTCCTAGCGTCCATCCTTTCCAAGCCATGTATTATCTTGTAAGTTTCGATTAGATCTCCCCTTAAACTTCTAAACTCCAATGAATACAATCCCAGGATCCTCAGCCGTTCCTCATAGGTTAGACTTACCATTCCAGGGCTCATCCGTGTGAATCTCCGCTGGACACGCTCCAGTGCCAGTCTGTCCTTCCTGAGGTGTAGGGACCAAAACTGGACACAGTACTCCAAATGGGGCCTAACCAGAGCTTTATAAAGTCTCAGTAGCACATCGCTGCTTTTATATTCCAACCCTTTTGAGATAAATGACAACATTGCATTCGCTTTCTTAATCATGGACTCAACCTGCATGGTTACCTTTAGAGAATCCTCAACTAGCACTCCCAGATTCTTTTGTATTTTGGCTTTATGAATTTTCTCACCATTTTGAAAGTAGTCCATGCTTGTATTCTTTTTTCCAAAGTGCAAGACCTGGCATTGAATTCCATCAGCCATTTCCTGGACCACTCTCCCAAACTGTCTAGATCCTTCTGCAGCCTCCCCACTTTCTCAGTACTACCTGCCTATCCACCTAACTTCGCATCATCGGCAAACTTCGCTAGAATGCCCCCAGTCCCTTATCCAGATCATTAATATATAATGTGAACAGCTGCGGCCCCAACACTGAACCCTGCGGGACACCGCTTGTCACCTGCTACCAATCCGAAAAAGAATTTTTTATCCCAACTCTCTGCCTTCTGTCAGACAGCCAATCTTCAATCCAAACCAGTAGCTTACCTCGAACACCATGGGCCCTCACCTTGCTCAGCAGCCTCCTGTGTGGCACCTTATCAAAGGCCTTTTGGAAGTCTAGATAGACCACATCCACTGGGTTTCCCTGGTCTAACCTACTTGTCACATCTTCAAATAATTGCTATGTCGCTGTGATAAACAAGAGATTAAATTATCAAGAGAGGGTGGAGAGTCTGCAAATAGATTCAGAGAGGTAAAGACAATAGATAATAATTTGGCAGGTGGAACTTAACATGATATAACATGTCATTCCATTTACAGGAATAATGGAAGGCAGTATGTTACTGAAATGGAGAGGGATTACAGGACCGAATGATACTGTGTACTGAGGGGTCACTCAGATCCGTTCAGACATGGGAGGTTTTGTTCCATTCCTGATCGTCAGCTCCCAGACACTCCAAGTGACCTCATTGCTCTCCGTTCACATGGAATACTTTGATGTGGTTGATTGGTGTTGGGGATGGTGTTTTGAAACGTGGATCAAGGGGACGGCCTTTATCAAAGATATATTCATTTCTTTCCACGTGGAGACCCAATAACGATGGGAATGGCTGACTGCTTCTGAATGAAGAGGCCGTTACTGCTTCCAGGACAGTGTGTGTTTACCAACATGATGTACTGTGCATGTGTACACAGTAACATGAATAGAGAGAGAGCTTCTACAGTTCCTCTACCTCTCCCCATTGACATGAGTACTCTGCAGATGCCATGTACACCATCGGTAATCCCACTATACTGGATACACCCGGCAGTTCCCTGCTGAGGGAGAAACAATCTATTTACCTCATCCACCAAATATATCCTCCATCACCGAATGGTGACATTGATGTTGAGATACTGGGAGATGATGGATATGTCACCTAGTCCTGCCTGGGAAGTTATGGATCATAGAAGCTGAATGAAACTGTGACCCTAACAGCCACTGGCAATACAATCCTCCCCCTGATGTGAAGCTGCAGGTCGTATTGAAGGAGGTGACACCGCTCTGTAACCAGCTCCTTGTTCAGTTAGGGTCCTCTCACACTCTGATCCTGGGTTAAGTGCAGCTTGGGAAGCTGTTCCTGGAAAACTCAATGTGGATACAGCAGATCCTTTCCCCACACACACTCACTCTGTCGTTTCAGAACTTCCCCTCTCTGCAACCTCTGCTCCATTTGTTGTTAATGATACAGACCCAGATGCTGTAACTTCAGTCCCCATGCTCCATACAGAGTTGGGTCACCAAATCCTCAGGTCTCCCTGAATGTCTGCGGCAGCTCACAGCACAACCTCCAGCAAACCATCCCCAGCCCCTCCACTAAATTTTCAATTAGAGGAGTCAGTCAGAAACCCCTCGGTATAAGTGTTGTGGACCAGGCCAGATCCCCCCAGAATGTTTTAAGAAGGCTGCTTAGACCCAAACCTTTCCTTATTTTGAATATAGATGTGAAGTGTGCGTTCCAGATATGTTGTGACTGGTCAAACCACTCAACATTAAGCAAAATATAATCTATGAAAATGCTTTAGTTAATATACAATCAAAGAAAAGTACATTTTGGGATAACTTTTATGTTGGAGCACTTACACAAACATTAGATACCGTACCTTTTTGGTATAGACCGCTTGGCACAAAGATATATTAAAATACAGATCCTTACAGCAGTTTTCCAATCCAGGGGGAAACAACATCAACAGAGATATCAGAGAGAAAAGTAGCTGGGGATCACGTATTAAAACTTCCAACCCTTCTGGGATCCCCAGCAGCTTCTGAATGCTGCAGCTAAAAATAAAACGAGGAAACCTGGTCTGGAAGAGCTGGCCACTGCGCTTCCATTGTTATCACCGTTTTAATGAAACCTAAAGACTTTCTCAGTTATTTACTTGGAGTGTTTTCAGACAGTAGTTCTGCACCTCGGCCTTTAAAATCTCTCTTAAAAAAAACCAAGAGAAAATACAGTGGTAATATTCTCACAACTCCATCTTTAATAAAATAATCCATCAATATACAAAGTTGGACTCATTTTAGACCTCCTAATCTTCCTCTATTAGTAGACTGAAATGCATATACTTTACATTGACTGTGAGCATACAAATGTTTACAACTAGTTTCGATTTCAGTCATTTTACTCCTGCCACAGAATGCCTTTGTCTTTCTTCATCCAAATCTCCAGAACGTGTCAAAATTTAAGTTTTCTCGCCCTGTCAACTTTATAATTTCAAACTGAATGGCAGCAATAATAGGCTCAATCAAAACAGACTGGTATTTTTTTCCTTAAACTTCTCCAAAAACTTGAAGAGGTCACGATCAGTGATAAAGATTTGTCTCATGTATGTTATTCGCAATGTAAATGCTGAAATGTTGTAACGCCAACACCAAGCTCAAAGCCTCCTTTCCCGTTGTGGAATAAATCTGTTGATATTTCCACTGGGCACTCCAATCACACGGTACATAATGGAGCACTTCTCATCTCTCCAATAATCCTTCTGAATGGCATAGCTCCTCATGTCTCAGCATAAAAGAGTTACGCACTTCTGTACATCTTAATGCTGTAACCCCTTTACCTGCTATCCCTGGCCTCTGCCAATAAACCTTACTCGCACAGGTATATGTTTTAAGAAGATCTCGCACATTCTTCTCAATCTCTCACAGAAACCAAACTTTGATTTCTGAACCCAATCATCATCATCAGCCATTTCAGTTTCTAATCTTGCCGTTTTAACTCTCTGCTCTTCCACACGAGTTCTCACGACTCCAGGAAGTGAATTATTGAACTTCTCCGAAACAAGAATCTCTCTAACAGTGTCATAGGTTTGCTCTGTTTTTAATACCCTTCCCCACTTTTCAAAATTACTTTGTTTGATCCTTTCAAACTCAATGTGCGTTTAACCAGGGACCCTTTTTTAGATTCCTGAAACTCAGTCTGTCGGCTTCTGCCACAAGCTCATATACACTTCAGATGGCTTTCTTCACATCCTCATACTCCCCAGCTACCTCCTCCAATAAGGATGTAAATACCCACCAGCTTCGTTTGGATCAGGTAACTTCACATAGTCACTGAGCACTACATTTGTTTAGCCACTTTCTCAAATGAAATTCCAAAGGCTTCTCCATCCTTATCATCAAATTTCGATAATGCCTGGATGCATTTAAACAGAACCCCATTAGACCATTGGTTACAATAGGGTTGCTCATCCGCACTAGCCTCTTCATCCCGCCGACCGTCTACATTGATCTCCGCCCTCTATGTCAACATTCATCTCTAACTGCTAACTTTTTAAGTTGAAACTCTCTGCTCTTCTTCTATCCTTTTCTCTCTTTCTTCTTCATTTTTTTCATTTTCTTTTATTTCTGCTATTCTTCATAATTCAAACTGTTTCAATTCCTTCTCATGTTCAAAGTGCCTCATTTGAAATTGAATTCTCGCCATTTCCTAAGAGTCTGATTGCGGTCCACCAAATGTAATTGCCGAGCTTTAGCTGTAACTATCTCTCATTTTCTCACAGACAAATGCAACCCCAACTCCAGCTTGTCTGTTAATTCGTACAGCTTTGCCTTCATTACCTTTTGTAAAACCCCGAACTTCACTTCTTCCATACCAGAAATCTCTTAATGACTGAAAGAATCTTTATACACAAAACACTGTTTAAACCAACCGAATTCAACATCTGGAACAAAAGACACTAACAACTACCATACGCGACCTTTGAACGCAATAGTCTCCCGGTGCATAATCTCCAGTGTCTGCATGAGCGTATTCTGGATTCTCTGGTGTCCTCCCACAACCCAAAGATGTGCATGTTAGGTAAATTGGCCATGCTAAATTGCTCATAGTTTTCAGGGATGTGTGGGTTGGCTGCCTTAGTCGGGGTAAATGTGTAATAATAGGATAAAGGAATGGGTCTGGGTAGGTTACTCCTCGGAGGGTTGGTGTGGACTTGTTGGGTCAAATGGCCTGTTCGCAAACTGTAGGGATTGTAATTCTAAACCCAATTTGATATTATCGATTTAGAACCCGACAAGAGTCCCCAATTTGTTATAGACCAACCAGACTGCATCAAACTAGTTTAAGAAGGTAGCTTGGATGCCAACCTTTTCTTACTTTCAAGGTGGATGTGAATTGGGTGTTCCTGATGTGATGCTACTAGTCAAACCACTCACCATTAAGTAAAACACAATGTATTCGAACATTCTAATGAAAATCCATTCAAAATGACGAAGAATTTAGAATAATTTAATTATTGGAAACCTTAACCGAATAATGGATACAGTACCTTCTACAGATATACATGCCATAAACACACCCCTTGGCAAAAAGGAACATTCAGACATACATTCTTGCATACAGTTCTCCAATCCAGGAGGAATCAGCATCAAGTCAGGTTTCAGAGAGAGTAGCAGCTGGAGATAAGATACTAGGCCGTTGTTACGACTATTTATTAAAAAACCTAAAAGGATTGTAAGTTATTTACTTGAGCCGTTTTCAGCAGGCAGTTGGGCCTTTAAGATCTCTGATTTAAAGAAAGGAGAAAATAACTTTTTTTAAAAAGTGACAGCATTGTCACACAATTTAGATGCCTGGTCCTTTGCTCTAGGGGCTTCCTTGTGCTACTGATAGCAAGGTTACCTGAGAGGGACAAATTCAGCTACAGACCAAGTTACAAGGATGTGTTTCATAACTTCTGAAACACCCCTACCCATGGACCATCACGTAGGACATACCAGGAAGTGAACAGCCTGACACACACCATTTCACTGTTTCTCAGCTTCACAATGATTGTACTCGATACAATAGGGATCCAAAAGCAAAGGCCAGGGAAAGATACAGAGGGACAGAAAGATTCACATTAAAGACAGAAAGAGACAGTTAATTAACTGAAAAGATGCTATGGAAATATGGGGAAAAAGACAGGGCAGTGGTACTAACTGGAGAAGTGAGATCTTCGAGAGTAAAATGACAAGAATGAGAACATTGAATAAAGGCATCGTTAAGTCAGCTGGAATGGTTTGTTGCATCAAATTCTGAATCAGCTTGACAGAACACCACAAACAACATAAACTGGCATATGATGACAGCCCAGCATGGAGAGCTGTGCAGACCATGCTAGTGTGTTGCTCAGTAAACTGCACTATCTGCCCAGCATAGAGAGTATTGCAAACTTTACTATCATATGCAAACTATCCTCGCTACAGATTTCTGCCTAAAATGGGAAGATTTGCTGTGTGTGTGTGTGTGTGTGTTTGTTCATCAGAAACTGAGGGACAGTGCATGTGTGCGCGCGCGATAGGCGTAGTTGAATGCGAAACTCATTGTTTGAGAACGAACGCACATGTAGGAAATTATTTTAAATAAGAACAACTAACAGGCTTTTTGTTAATCAACAGAGAGAGAACGAGAGAAGATTCATGGAGAGATGAGATAAAGTCTTTGAGAATGTCAAAATAAAGGCATTGCCAGACACAGCATTTATATGCATCTGCGTGCACATGAATAACAGATGGATGGGAGTTTGGTGTGAGTTCGAATCAGATTTGCTTCGGCAGGTTTGAAGCCGAAATGTTAGCAGCAGATTATTAACTTTATTAAGACTGTATTTCATAGTTCAAGGTTCAAACAGCAGATGGAATAAACCAGTGAGATATATTCTGGAGTGGGGAGTATTTCAAGTTAGAAATGGTCAGGGAATGGTGTCAGCAATCAGCTCATGGTCAAAGGGATGTTCCACAGTTGTGACTTGTCTGCTTCAGCCGCAGATATTGGCCAGGGATGAGAGGGAAACAGTGGAAGGAAGTGGAATTTGTAACCAGAACAGGAGACAGTGACCTCCATGATGTTAGTATTTAAATAGCAAAGATAATGATACAATAAATTGGAGTTCTCCGCTGAAACAGAGTAGGCCAACATAGAGACCCGTGAGTAACAATGACAGAGCAGAGAGAGAGACAGTAATTGAACACCTATATTTATGTCGTTAGTAGTGGTCTGTAGAATGAACATCTGGATTGAGAGTTTCAACAGGAAAATAATAGTGACAAGAAATGTAGACTATATGAAAAAACAGTAATGCAGTCATAACCGGTTTATAGAAAAACAAATCTGGACAGTGACACTTACCAGGAACATGAACGATAGCCAGGAAAGGATAATAAATATATTGAATAATGCGAAGAGCGAAAAGGCTCTGCAATGATAATGACAACCAATAAAATAACCTCCTGTCTATTGTTGGAACATGCCGGTCTAATGTTCCCAGATTCTGATATATTTTTGGAACATGCCAGTCGAATGTTCTCAGATTCTGATCTCTCCTCCCCCTTTCTCCAAATCTGCTGATCCCTGTCAGTGCTGTCCGTGATGTTCTCGCTCATGTTATGGAATAACACATTGAACATTTAAAGATGGAAATCCTCCACTGGAATAATTAGGATCCATGGAGATTGGCATTGAACAGTCACTGAACAAACACTGGGTAACTGAGCAAAGGCTACGACAACAGATGAATGGGCACTGCACAACAATCAACAGACAGGAGGGTTCGCTCCCAGTTGGGGAACACTTCAGTGGTCCAGGATCTTCAACCTCGTACTTTCTGGTGACCATCCTCCAAGGCGGACTTCAGGACAGGCAGCAGTGAAAAGTGGCCGAGCAGAGGCTGATAGCGAATTTCGATACACATAGGGAGGGCCTCAACCGGGACCTTGGGTTCATGTCACGTTACAGGTGACCACCATTGCACTATACACACACACACAGGCAATCCTATACACACACATACATACGGACACACATGTACACAGACACGTACCCAGACACTCACACACACCCTTACAGACACACTCCCACACTCACACGGCACTCTCTCAGAGACTTAGACCACTCTACACTCATGCACACACATATACACTCTCTCTCTCACTGATACTCAAAACCCCCACCCCAGACACGCACACGCACTCCCACACTCACACATGCACCACCTCACAGACTTAAGACACTCTACATCACTACACACACATACATTCCCTCTCACACTCACAACCTCCCAACCCAGACAGACACATACACACATATACAAATCGACAGAGACCCACATGCACACATATATTTTGTGGGATGAATTTGCACTTGCAGAGTTACATTGTATTTTGCTCAAAAACGGCATGAATTCATGTAAAACTCTGAGCTCAAAAACTGCATGGATTCATGTAAAACTCTGTTATCTCACTTTTCAGATTAGAATCAATCTACACATCATGGCATAGACAGAGAATAGAGGGGGATAACACCTTCAATATATTGTCTAGCTAACACTCACTGTTACAGCTAACCTGAGAATGGAACGTTTTTTAAATAGGTTTTGTGATTTACACATGAAAGTAGTGAAACTATCATGGTATTCGAACAGATGAAAGACTCAACAAACAATCAAGGAATTTTTCAATGTATAATTTCAGTTACATCACACTGTAAATTTTTGCTATAAATTCTGTGCCTTCGAAGTGTGTCCTGCACTATCACCTGATGAAGGGGCGGTGCTCCGAAAGCTGGTATGATTCCAATTAAACTTGTTGGACTATAACCTGGTGTTGTGTGATTTTGAACTTTGTACATCCCCGTCCAACACTCGCATCTCCAAATCACAACTGAGCAAACAAGCTCAATTAACCAGTTCCACACATCACTTTTCATATAACTACAAAGAAAAACATTTACTGGGTTTGGATGGAATGGATGAGGGTTGTTGAGGGATGGACCAGAAATCTTTAAATCTTTTTTTAAACTTGGATATGAGAGTATTAACAGAACACTGCAGGGTTCTATATATGTTCCACTCTGTTTATGAAAGAGACAGTTATAAAATAACAGATCGGTTGCATAAAGAAAACACGGATGCGCAGGTTTCTAGATTCCTTATTGACCAGTGTGAGGCTCCTCCTGGTTTTAAATGCCCTGCTACCAGATCCTTTCATAACCTTGAGACAGAGCATTGAGACCGCTGCTCAGCAACAGGCCGAAGCAATTCTGTCCCTATGGACCTCTTACAGAGGGGTAAGAGAAGGCCATTCAGCCCATATTAGCCTGTTGCTACTTGAAAAGGTGGAAATCTAGAACATTGGCATATTTTGCCAACAAGGAGAAAGTGAGGACTGCAGATGCTGGAGATCAGAGCTGAAAAATGTGTTGCTGGAAAAGCGCAGCAGATCAGGCAGCATCCAAGGAGCAGGAGAATCGCCGTTTTGTGCTTTTCCAGCAATACATTTTTCAGCACATTTTGCCAACAGAATCATTCAAAACAAAGAGATGTGTCGCTGCAGCTGTATGAGGTGTTACTGAGAGGGCACCTGGAGTACATTGTGTTGGTTGTGTTACTGTAACTGAGCAGAGATGGACCTCCATCAGATACAGTTTAACGGCTGCTCGTAATCCATGGGTTGCTGTGTCATTTAATGTCTCGGGTCTGTTACACAGGACAGGAGTAGGCCATTCAGCCTTTTCACTCTATTACAGAGGGTCACGAGGAGCCCATTGAGCCTCTTAAGCCTGTTACAGAAGGGCAGGAAGTGTTTGTTTAACTTTCAAGTTTGTTACGCATAAATATTAGTTTTAAATTAGTTGTGGAATACGAAAGACCTGATGTAAACATTAAAGTTCTAACTTTGAACAAGGCCAATTTTGAAAGTGCTAACCAAGCCCTGTGAAAGGTTGATTGGAATACCCTATTCAGAGTAAAGGGATGGTTGGAAAATGCTAGGCCATCAAAACTTGGTTTCAGAGAGTCCAGAGTCAACGTGATCCCATTAGTGAGAGGGGCAAGGCTGGTGGGTGCAGGGAGCGCTGGATGGCCAGATATATTGATGCTCTGGTCAAGGTAAGGAAGGAAGCATATGTTAGGTAAACAGAGCTGATATCAAGTAAATCCCGAGAGGTGAGTAAGTGCAGCAAGTGCATAGTCAATGGGGAAATCGGGCCAGAAAAATGTCGACATGAGATGGCTTGAGAAATAGGGTTAACGAGGCATTGAAGAAATTCTACAAATCCTTTAATGGCAAAAGATTAACTTGGGAGAGAACAGGGCCCCTTAAAGATCAGTAAGACTACCTATGTGTGGAACCACACGAGATTGGAGGGATACGAAACAAAAAATTCTCCTCAGTATTTAACGTAGAGGATGTTACAAGAGCGAGAGAATGAATAAATATATAGTGATACATTAAAAAGTGTCTATATTACAAGGAGGTCTTTGACATTTTGAAACACATAAAGGTGAACAAATCCCTGGGACCTGATCAGTTGTAACACAAATGTTTGTGGGAAGGCAGGAAGGAGATTGGTCAGCATTTTTATGATGTATTTGTATCATTGATTTCCACAGGTGAGGTGTCAAAAGACTGGAGGACAGCTAACATAGTGTCATTATTTAAGAAAGTAAGGACAAAAAAAACAGTTAACTATACATCAGTGAGCCTGACGTCAATGGTGACTAAATTGTTGGAGGGGATTTTTTGGGAAAGGATGTGTATGCATTTGAAAAGACAAGGACCGAAGAGGGCTTTGTACATTGGAGATCACGTCTCACTGACTCGGTGTAATCTTTTGACGAAGTGATGAAGATGATTGATGAAGGCAGGAGAGTGGATGTTGTCTTTATGAAATTCAGTAAGAAAACTGAAATGTTCTACATGGGAGACTCGTTAACAAGGTTAGACTGCCTGGGATCCAGGGAGAGCTTGCCATTTAGCTGCAAAATGTTCTTGAATATTGGAGACAGGCCGTGACAGTGACATTTGTTCATTAAACTTGGAGACCTGTGACCAGTGGCGTGCTGCAAAGATCAATAGTGGGTCTACTGCCTTTTGTCACTGATGCAAATCATTTACATTTGAGTATATGATCTTATGGTCAGTAAGGTTGGAGATAATACCAAATTTCGCCGACCGTGAAGAATGATCTCTCAGACTATAATGGGACCTTGTTTAGGTGAGCCGAGGAGTGGCAGATAGAGTATATTTTAGTTTCATGTGAGGTGTTGCATTTTGGCAAGACAAATCAAGGCAAGACATGATAGAACTCCATAGATAGTATTGAATACCTACAATTAGGAAACAGGCCTTTCGGCCCATGGAGGCTACACCGACCCTCTAAACAGTATCCCACTGGACAAACCACTACCCTATCCCTCTGAGCCTGCATTTCCCATGGCGAATCCATCTCCCCTACACATCCCTGGGTACAGTGCGCAATTTAGCATGGCCAATCTACCCTTACCTGTATATCCTTATACTGTCGGAGTAAATCATAGCAGCCACAGGAAACTCACGCAGAACGGGGAGAATGTACAAACTCCACACAGCGAGTCATTAAAGGATGGAATTAAACCCAGGTCGCTGCCCTTTGAGGCAGCAAAGCTAGCCTCGTGGTACAGGTTCTCCGTTCCTTGAAAGTGCTGTCACATTTAGATAGCGCAGTGATGAAGGCATTTGGTGATCTTCCCTTTCTTGGTGCGTGTTTTGAGTCGAAGCATTTGCATGACATGTTAAATCTGTCCAGGACATTGGTTTGGCCACTTTTGTAATATTGCCTTTAATTCTGGTCTCCCTGCTGTCGGAAAGGCATTGTCAAACTTGAAAGGATGCAGAAGATATTTAAAAGAATGTTGCAGGTGTTGGAGGGTTAGAGTTACAGGGAGAGTTTGAATAGGCTGGGAGTATTTTCAAGTGTTGAGGCTGAGTGCGGACCTTAAAGGGGTTTATAAAATCACGAGGGGCAGAAATAAGGTAAACAGTCAATGTCTTTTCCCAGGATAGACGAGTCCAAAATTAGAAGACAAAGGTTTAAGGTGAGAGGAGAATGATTTAAAAAGCGACATGAGGGACAACATTTTCACACAGAGACCGCTGTGTGTATGGATTGAGCAGACAAATGAGGTGGTGGAGGCAGGTACAGTTACATCATTTAAAAGGCATTTGGATGGATACATGAATGGGAAGGGTTTAGAGGGAGATGGGCCACCTGCTGGCAAGGGGGACAAGATAACTTTAGGATATTTGGCAGTATGGATGACCAGACGGAACGATCTTTTTCCATGCTGTACATCCCTGAGAGTCTATTGACTCTTCAGTGTATAACACGGGAACAGGAGGAGGCTATTCAGCATCTGAATTCTGCCAGTCCACTTGTTTGCTCAATTACTGAGAGTCAAATACAAAAATACATCATTCAGAATTTGATGGTGTTTTACAGAAACAGGGGAAAGGCCTTTAGTCAAGAAAAGCTGTAAAGAATGTGAAGAGGCCATTCAGTCCCTCACCTCCATTCCACAGGAGCAGCAGGTGAGCACAGAGCTACTGGAACCTGTGACTCAGGAGCAGGAAAAGGACATGTATTTTCACAAACTTGGGATCAGGAGGGAATCATCCAACTGCTTGAAACAGGGACACAGGAACAGGAGTCTCAACTGTTCGAGACTGGGACATAGGAACAGGAGGCAGTAACTCAACTGCTTAAAACTGGGGCACAGGGAAATCTGGAGGCTAGTGAGGCCCGAGGATCCTGTTACGCAGGAACAGAAGGAGGGGACTCAGTCTCCACCAGTATAGGTCACTGGGAGAGAAGGGGAGTTTGCTTGGAACAAACAGAAATATATGAATAAGTTGCATCAGTGGTCCACACAATCCTGCCCCAACATTCACTAAGACCACGGCAGATCTGATGGTGATTCCCTTATTCCATTTTATGGAGACTGTCCTCTCTGCAGCCTCTGCTCCATTTGTTGGTCATGATGCCGACACAGATACTGTAACAACAGTTACCATCACTCATCCAGAGGGATAGGTCAAAGTGGATGAGTCAGGATTTGAAAAGTCCAATCACAAGAATGAAAACACAAAATAAAGGCATTGCCAGATGTTTAGTTCTCTCACATTCGCAATCCAACTCACATAACCAGCCCATCCATTACATATTCAGGATGGAGCACTGTGTAGATCCGGTTAGTGTCTGCTGAATGCAACCCAGCTATGAGCAGAGTGAAACTACATGCAGCCCAATGCTGGATCTATAATCCTGGGCTAAATGTCCAGCATAGGGAGCTGTGCAGTCCACACTTGTTCATTCATGTTTAAACCCAGGCTGTTGCATTTTTCGGTAACATGTGTTAAATCGCAGCTCAGTGTGGGGAAACTTGCAGCCAATTTTGGAACTGACAGGATGTGCAGTTCCCATCCATTTACAGCTCCATATCTCCACTGTGCCTTGACAAGTGATGCTGCGAATGTGAAAGTCACTGCGAGGAAGAGATGGAAATGGAAACAATTTAAATAGCAATAGTTCTGATTAAGGCGTGTATCACTCTAGTATTTAAAGATGAAATAACTGAGACAATATCCAATGAGATTTTGGAAATGATGCAAACAAGTAAGAGGGGGATGGTGATGTTATAGTGGTTGTCCTCTATGCCTTCAAATAATCAATGGGAATTGGATGAACAAATATGCAGGGAGCTTGGCGAGACATGCAGGAGCAAAAGGGTTGTCATAATAGGTGATTTTAATTATCCTAACATAGATGGGGACTTCCAGAGTGTTAAGAACTTAGATGGAAATAATTTGTTAAGTGTCTTCAGGAAAGTTTCCAAAAGCAATTTTTAGAGTATCCTACTCGGAAGGGACAAACTCGACCTACTGTTGGGAAATCGGGATGGATAGGTGACGGAGTTAAAGTGGGGGAGCATTTTGGGAAAAGTGACCAGAGCTGTATTAATGTTAAAATAGGTATGGTCGGGACAAAATTGGTCCACAGATTCAAGTTCTAAATTGGGGCAAGGCGAATTTTGTTGGAATCAGGCAGGGGATTGCAGGGCTTGATTGGAGTTGTGTTTCCAGGTAAAAGGATCCCGGGCAAGTGGGAGGGCTTCAAAAGTGAGATAGCTCGAGTTCAAGGTCGATATGTTCCTGTGAGGGTGAAGGGAAAGTGAGTCTGGAAGAGAGAACTCTGGATTATAAGAAATATTGAGGCTCTGACCAGAAAAAGAGGAGGCGTCACTCAGGTACAGGCAGCTGGTTCCAAGGGAATCTCTGGAGGTACACAGGGGTTACAGGAGTTTACTGAAGAAGGAAATCAGCAGGGCTAAAGTGGGGTATGAGATCGCCTTGGCTGAGCAGATTAGGGTGAATCCAAATTCAGTCTAGTAAAGAAAAAGAAAAACTAGACAGAGAATACGAAGCCTTAAAATCCAAAATGGGCATGCATGTGTAAAACTTCAAGACATGGGTGAGGTCCTCAATTTCCCCTCTGTGTTTATCATGAAGAAAAACATGAATACCTGTGACCTTTGGGAGTTTAGTTGCGATATCTTGGTACAGTCCATATCACAGTAGATGTGCTGTTGGACATATTAGAATGCACAAAGTCAGATAAATTTCTTAGTCCTGACCAGATATATCTAAGAGCACTGCACGAAGCGAGAGAATATCGTTCAGGGGCAAGGTCCCGGAAGACTGGGCAGTAGCAAATGTTGTGCCCGTATTCAGAAGTGCTGCAAAGAAAAATCTGGGAAATATAGACCAGTAAGCTTCACATCTGTTTCGGAAACCACGTGAGAAGGTTCGGAGATATTAGATATGCAGGCATTTAGAAAGACAGAGTTTGACTTGGAGCAGTTAGCATAGCTTTGTGCGTGGCCGATCATGCCTGACAAAGTTTGATAGAGTTTTTGTGGAAGTGACCAAGAAGGTTGACGAGGGCAGGGTGGTGGACATAGTCTATATGGATTTCAGGAAAGCCTTTGATAAGGTTCCACATAGTAGGCCGCTCTTGAAGGCCAGATTACATGGACTCCAATGTAAACTGGCAAATTGGCGTCACAGTTGGTTGACGTTATGAAACAAATGGCTCTGGTGGAGATATGCTTGTCGGACTGGAGGCCTGTGACTAGTGGAGTGCCTTAGTGATCTGTCCTGGGCCCATTGCTGTTTGTTATCTATATCAATGATTTGGACCAGAGTGCACAACGCAACGTTAGTAAGTTTGCAGATGGCACTAAATTAGGAGACATCATTTACAGTGAGGAACGTTATCAGAAATTGCAACAGTACCTTGATCATTTGAGGAAGTGGGCTGAGAAATAGCAAATGGAGTTTAATACAGAAAAGGAAAATTTAGGAAAATCAAATCCAGGTAGGAGTTTAATGATGAATGAGAGGGCCTTAAGGCGTGTACTGCAGCAAAAGGACGTTGGAGATCAGGTGCACGGTTGTCTAAAATTTGAGTCACAGATACACAGGACAGTGAAGAAGGCAGTTGGCACTTTGGCCTTCATCAACACATTGAGTATAGAAGTTGGGACGTTATGTTGTAGTTGTACAGGATGTTGGGAAGGCTGTATTGGAGTATTGTATTCATTTTTGTTCACCTTGCTCCAGAAAGGATATTATTGAACAAGAGAGTACGGAAAACAAATTTCCAAAGATGTTCCCTGGGCGAAAGGCTCGAAGTTATAGGCAGTGTTTGGACAGATTAGAGCTTATTTCTTTACAGCGTAGGAAACTGAGAGGGTTCTTTTAGAAGTGTAGCTCTTATAAAAGCATGGGAGGCGTGCATGTGGTGAATACTTCAAAATTCTTTCCCAAGGTTTTGGAAACGACAACTAGAGGACATCCATTAATGTGTGGAAATGATAAAATATATAAAAAGGAAACTGAGGGGCAACTTTTTTACATACAGTGTGGTACGCATATGGACTGAGCTGTCAGTGGAAGTGATTGAGGTGGGTACAATAACAACATTGAAAAGGCATTTGGACAAATCCACAGATAGGAAAGGATTAGAGGGATACAGAACAAGGGCAGGGGAATGGGATGAGTCTGGTTGGACATTTTGGTTGCCATGGACCAGCTGGGCCAAATGGCTAGTCATACTGGCAGTCTCGTGCAATATGACTGTAAATGATTGTGTTATGGGGTGAAGACAGGGTGGGGGGGGGGGGGGGTGGACACTGAGATAAAATATAATGGAAGGATATGTTCACAGGTTCAGAATGCTGAAATGAAGACATTACGATAGTATCATGCAACACGGGTCAGTATTTCGAAGAATTATGAGTGAAAGGGATATTGCTGTGAGTTCAGGTGATGGAGAGTTTTGGATGAGCATTTGTTCTGCAGCTTTGTCACTGGGAGTGAGGACAGCAGAGTCTTCGCCTCACTGGGCTGAACCTAACAAAAAACTGTCTCAGTGACATTTTCATTGAGTGTGACAGAGGGGTTGTCTGCACGAGGCCGAGCTAGTTTCATGGTGCTATCTTACCAAATTCATCTCATTAACTACACATCCTACTCCATAGTGTCCCTCTCATAGGATGCCAGCCCGATTCTCCCATCCATCATGACTGGATCTACTCACAGTCGCCCGGATGCTCCTGGATATTCCGTAATCCTTGACACTGGTGCCATCTTTAAAAGATCAATGGGCACACGCTTTCTCAGTTTGGAGCTGCCCTGCACATTTTCCCCAAGCATGGCAATGAAGGGGAAATTACACTACGGTCTGTCAACAGCAGCACGGAGGTCCTGGTGGATGCGCTAGTACAAAAGGGGACCATTCTCTTCCCAGAGGGGACCACACTACCAGAAGCACCGAGCATGGGCTGAGCTCACCACCCAGCTCAGTGCAGTTTCTGGGGTCTGAAGAAATGTCCACCAAAACAGGACAAGCATCAATAACCTTCCCCACTCTGTCTGGATAAGGGTCACCATATTCTCTCTGCTCCCTCACACTCACTGTATATCTGTTATAGCACCGACCCCCGAACAAGGCTCATGCTCCACCACTCACACTGCTGCATGCAGCACCTCCCCTCTCTTTCTCTCTTGCCTTTCTAATGCCCCCCACATAGTTAGAGAATATTCTGCAGAATGTCAATTATGGAATGTTCCAGGTATTGTTCCAACGTATCCCCAGTTTCAGGAAAATGGCTGTGCCCCAGTGCATAACACGTAAGATGATGGAGGAGAGATGTACATTTTTCAAATCACACTGAATTAAAATCCATCATGAGGCCATTCAGTACTTCAAATATGCTCCAACGTTCAATTCGTTTGGAGGTGTTCTTATGGTTTTCTCAGCTCCATGTTACAGGAACTTCCAGTCATTCAACCCCCAGGTTCCTGTTAGCGAGCAGACGATTCACAGACACTTCATACCCCGGGTATCTTCTAGCATGTGTTCAGAAGGCATTTCACATGGGGATGGACTCTCCTTACAATATATTTCATCTGATTTATAAATTCATGCAACAGTCAGCATGCTTTCCACAGACCAATCCAAACCATGCACTTAGTTTATGGTTATCGATATCCAATCACAATTAGTCATTCTGGTTATTTCACTTGTCTCACCTTATTGTATTCAGCCAAAGACAGCTTCCAAACACTTGTCTCATTATAAAATATAATATCTAGCAGAGAACTTTTTTTTTTATCCCGAATCCACTTTTTCCCTTGTCATTAAAATTTATCTTGCCCTTTTTTGTGACTGATTCTGTGTGCAACATTACACAGTCTCCCACTCAGTTGGCTGGATGGTTGGTTTGTGATGCAGAGGGAGGACACCAGTGCAGGTTCAATTCCCCACACTGACAGAGGTTACCATGAAGGGAATGCTCTCTCAACCTCACCCCATCACCCGTGTGGTGACCTTCAACGTAAACCACCATGAGTGGTCTCTCTAATCAGTGTTACTTGGGACCCTAATCAATCAATGTTAGCATTTTAATTTTTTTGCAAAATTTTTTATTGAAAAAGATATTTTTATTATTATATTAAACCAATAACAAAGCAACTCAAATAACTGAACAAAATTACACCTATGTGCATGTATATACAAAATAAGTTAAAGTCGCTAAACGGACAGAAGAAAAACTAAAATAAACAATAAATAATAAATAAATAATACGACTCAGCATAACAAAGTGATAGCATGAACTGATACAAATTCATACGTTCATAATTCTCAATATGTGATTCATTAGACAATATCGTCATGGCTATATAAAAGCCCTTTTTAGAGTGGCAGATAATCCTGTATCGTGGTAATCCAAAAAGGGTTGCCATATCTTATACAAATCTCTGCTCGTCGGTGCACCATACTGGTGAGAAAGTCCAAAGGGATATTCTCCATGACGAGCTTAAAACCACCCAACAGACCCGGAGGGTTTTCAGACATCCAACACAACAGAATAGTTTTCCTAGCACAGGAAGTCTGTGGCAGATACTAAAGGAGCATTGCGCATCAGTATTTACTGTGGAAAAGGATATGGAAGATATAAAATGTAGGGAAATAGATCGTGACACCTTGCAAAATGTCTATATTACAGAGGAGGAAGTGCTGGATGACTTGAAACTGGTAAAGGTGGATAATACTCCAGCATCCGATCACGTGAACCCTAAAACTCTGTGGGAAGCTAGAGAAGTAATTGCTGGGCCTCTTGCTGAGATATTTGTAGTATGGATAGTCACAGGTGAGGTGCCAGAAGACTGGAGCTTGGCTAACGTCGTGCCATTTCATAAGAAGGGTGTTAAGGACAAGCCAGGGAACTATAGACCAGTGACCCTGACGTTGGTGGTGGGCAAGTTGTTGGAGGGAATCCTGAGGGATAGGATGTGCATGTATTTGGAAAGGCAAGGACTGATTAGTGATAGTCAACATGGCTTTGTGTGTGAAAAATCATGTCTCACAAACTTGATTGAGTTTTTTGAGAAAGTAACAAAGAGGATTGATGAGGGCAGAGGGGTAGATGTGATCTATACGGATTTCAGTAAGGGGGTTTTGATGAGGTTCCCAATGGGATACTGAATGGCATGGTTAGATCTCATGGAATAGAGGGAGAACTAGCCATAAGATACAGAACTGGCTCAAAGGTAGAAAGACAGAGGGTGGTGGTGGAGGGTAATTTTTCAGACTGGAGGCCTGTGACAAGTGCAACGCCACAAGGATCGATGCTGGATTCACTACTTTTTGTCATTGACGTAAATGATTTGGATGTGAGCATAAGAGGTACAATTAGTAAGTTTGCAGATGACTCCAAAATTGGAGGTGGAGTGGAGAGCGAAGAGGGTCACCTCAGATTGACCAAATGGCCAATGGGCTGAGAAGTGGCAGATGGAGTTTAATTCAGATAAATGCGAGATGCTGCATTTTGGGAAAGAAAATCTTGGCAGGACTTATGCACTTATTGGTAAGGTCGCAGGGAGTGTTGCTGAACAAAGAGAACTTGGAGTGCATATTCATAGCTCCATGCAAATGGAGTCACAGGTAGATAGGATAGTGAAGAAGGCGTTTCCTTTATTGGTCAGAGTATTGAGTACATGAGTTGTAAGATCATGTTGCGGCTGTACAGGACACTGGTTAGGCCAGTGTTGAAATATTGCTTGCAATTCAGGTCTCCTTTCTATTGGAAAGATGTTGTGAAACTTGAAAGGGTTCAGAAAAGATTTACAAGGATGTTGCCAGGGTTGGAGGATTTGAGCTACAGGGAGAGGCTGAACAGACTGGGGCTATTTTCCCTGGAGCATCGGAGGCTGAGGGGTGACCTTATTGAGGTTTACAAAATTATGAGGGGCATGGATAGGGTAAATAGGTAAAGTCTTTTCCCTGGGACCGGGGAACTAGAACGAGAGGGTATAGGTTTAGGGTGAGAGGGGAAAGATATGATAGAGAACTGCGGGGCAACTATTTCACACAGAGAGTGGCACGTGTATGGAATGAACTGCCAGGTGAAGTCGGGGAGGCTGATGCAAGTGCAACATTTAAGAGGCATTTGGATGGGGAAATGATTAAGAAGGGTTTGGAGGGTCATGGGCCGGGTGCTGGCAGGTGGGACTAGATTGGTTTGGGATATGTGGTCACAATGGATGGGTTGGATCGAAGGGACTGTTTCCATGCTGTACATCTCCATGACTCGCTGATTCTATGATTTAATTATCTCTGTTTTTGGTGCACCATGCTGGTGAGAAAGTCCAAAGGGATATTCTCCTTGATGAGCTTACAACGTCTCAACAGACCCGGAGAGTTTTCAGACATACAACACAACAGAATATTTTTCCTAGCACAGAAAGTAAGGATATTTTTTTCCCATGTGCATCTGTGTAAGATACTCTGGGCAAGCCCAGGAAAAGAGAAACCGGGTCCATCTCCAAATCGGTCCCCAAGACCCACTCTACCACACCTAACACAGTGCTTCAATATATACGAAACCTCAGCAGGACCACATGCAATGAGTAAGAGTGTCTGTAGTCATTCTGCATTTAGGCCACGATGAATATAATCCCACTTTGAATTTTGAGAGAAAATCTGGTATCAGATAGACTTATTGAAGATTTTTCAACTGCATGGAATCGGTTCTATTACAGATCAAAATCCTTCGAGCATTTTCACAAATATCCTCCCATGTCTCCAAAAAGATCTAAACCCCAACTCTCTCGCACAGACGTCACGAAGCTGCACAGTCTTGTCTGCGGGGACACTCTCCAACAAATGGTAAAGGGTACTGACAGAGAGTGCATTCTTTACAATAATCACCTGCTTCTCTACATCGGATCTATAAGTGTCTTGTAAAATTGTATGTTTAATCAAACGTCTAATCTGGAAAAAAACAGACGAAGTCTCTCCTAGGCAGTACATACTTACGAGTTATTTGATCAAACGGTATCATTGTTTCTCCTTCAAGTAACACATGGTGGCTCGGTGGCTTGCACTGCTGACTCACCGCACCAGAGTCACAGGTTTGGTTCCAGCCTTGGGTGACTCGCTGTGTGGAGTTAGTATATTCTCAACTGTGACTGCGTAGGTTTCCTCCCACAGTCACAAACATGTGCATGTTAGATGACTTGGCCATTGCTCAATCGATCATTGTGTTCCAGGATCTGTAAGTTGGGGCATTAATCAGGGTAAATATAGAATGGTAGGGGAATGGGTGTGGAGGGTTACCCTTTAGAGGATCGAAGTGGACTTGCTGGGCCCAAGGACCTGCTTCCACACTGTCGGGATCCTACTAATTCTAAATCACCCAAACAAGGTATCCCCTTCGCTGCCCACAGTTTAATCCTGGAATCCATTATCCCCGGTATACCAATTATAAGGGTAAGAAACATGGTTTTGGCTGCATTGCCTCGATCTGACACATTGTCCTTCAAGTTTGAACAGTATTGATAATCATTAGTTTATGACAATATTCCAAAATGTTGTCATTTTATCGAAGAACAACAGACGAATAAGGGTTCACTTTGTCTGAGAGGGCTCAATGTCTAGCCGTATTGATGCCGAGACCTCAGCAGCCCAGGCACTAACATACGATGAAAAAAACGTAATTGATTGCTTTGAATCTGGGAGATCTACTCGTTACAATCTGTGGGGCAGTTGCAATTTTGTTAGCTAGATAAAGAATCGCTTATGGTGTCAAATAAAATAGCTAAACCAGCCATTATGTTTCCGAAATATCTGTCTGGGAAACATCATAGAAAGCATTTGAACTGGGTGTAGGAAATGAGGAAGGACATTCATTTTAATAACAGCTATCTGACCGAGCCAGGATATTGGAAATGCCTCCCATCTTTGAAGGTCTTGTTTAATTTTGTCAAACAAACGGACATAGTTCGCGTTAAATAAATGATCAAAGACAAATGTAATGAATATACTGAAATAGGGAAACCACTCCCGTGACCATTTAAACGGAAACCAGGAGTTGCCCTCAGTATCAGGTATTTCCCTAAGACCTCCCATAGGCATGGCCTCCAACTTTGTAAAATTAATCTTATCACCCGGAAAGGCAACAAGCGAATTAATGCATTGCATCACATGAACTACCGAAATTGCGGGATTTGACAAAAACATAAGACCCTAATCTGCATACAATGTAATCTTTCGAGACTTCGATCCCACATCTGGGGCAGATATGGTGGCATCCTTACGGATGGCCTCCGCCAGTGGATCAATCTCCAAGGTAAACAAGAATGGCAAAAGGTGTCAACCTTGTCGGCTGCCTGGAGAAATATTAATATTACTGGCTGGCACACCATTAGTGAGAACTGCAGCCAAAGAATCAGGGTAAAGGTCACTCACCCACTTGATAAACACTTTGCGTACACCAAACCGTTCTAATGTACAGAAGAGATCGGGCTACTCAACCCAATCAAGTACCTTCCCTCATCTGAAGAGATCAATAATCCCTGGACAGATTGTTGTTGATACGCTTGGATCATATTGAGAAACTTCTTAACATTGAAGGAAGATCTGCGGCCCTTTACAAACCTGTTTGGTCCTCTTTGGTAATGGAAGGCAGCAAAGTTTCCACCTTAATGCACGGATCTCAGACAGGATTTTGAGACCAACATTTTAAAGTGAGATTGGCGTGTAAGAAGCACAATCCTCCGGGGTCTTCCTTTCTTCAGCATCAGAGAGAAATGAGCCTCTATTAAGGATGGAGGGAGGGGTTTGTGACTGTATGAGTGACGAAACACGTTAAACATCAACCCTAACAATAGGTTTATAAATTATTTATAAAACTCACTAGGAAAACTGTCAGGAACATGTACGTTTACATTCTGAAGCTGCTTACACCCTCCTGCGCTGATAATGGTGCATTAAGGCAGGGGTTACTCCTGGAAGACCCAGGTTCTTTAAAAATGACTCCATCTTAATCTACCTATCCTCAAAATGTTCAGTCTGAAATAATTCGGTGAAACATCTCGAACAGGAGGCATTAATCTTTTTGGAATTGAAGGTAAGGATCCCAATACCTTCCCTAATTGAGGTAATGGCTTAAGAGGGGCGATCGTTTTCCTGGCAAGATAGAATAAATACCTGCCTGGCTTATCAACATGTTCAAATAGCCTTTGTTTTGCAAAAGTAAGTTCCTTCTTGGCTGTCTGTGTGAGCGTGGAATTCACTGTAGGCCGAAGCGTTGTTATCCTCTGCAGCTTAGCCACTGAGGGACAATCACAGTATGTACTTTCGGCTGCCCTCAGCTTTGCTCAAACCAGCGTTCTGCTCCCCCTTCTACAATATCATAAGGAATAATTATTCCCTTGGCATAAGCCTTAGCAATTTACCATAGAGTGGATGAGCTACTGGTTGAATCTGAATTAATGGCTCAGAAAGACCTGAATACATTGCAGTGGTCAGCACAGTGGCACAATGGTTCGCACTGCTGCCTCACAGCGCCAGAGACCCGGGTTTAATTCCTGCCTCAGATGACTGTTTGTGTGGAGTTTACACGTTCTCCCTGTGTCTGCGTGGGTTTCCTCCCACAGTCCAAACATGTGCAGGTTAGGTAAATTGGCTATGCTTAATTGCTTGTAGTGTTAGGGTTAAATGTGGGTGGGTGTGGACTTTTTGAGCCGAAGGGCCTGTTTCTACACTATAAGTAATCTAATCTAACTACTCAATTAACCAACTCGTCTTAAGAATAAAGGGATACATTCGCTCGTGTCTCGAATCTATTATATTGCCCTTAATCTTAATCAATAAGTAAACTGCTTCATGGTCAGAAATGGTAATATTCCCAATTGTGCAGGATGCCACCGAATCTAAGATTGTTGCAGGAATGGGGAAGATATCAACCCTCGTGTGGCATTTATGCCAGTTAAAGAACAAAATAAAATCCCTACTTGTGATGTGGATCTGCCACCAGACATCCACCAGCTCTCGTTCTGCACACATATCCACTAATTACTTACATTATAACGAGGGTGTTGGGGCAACTTTGGACATTCTGTCCACCTTGGGGTCCATAAGACTTTTGAAAACTTCTACAATAATGTGCCAAGACGCAAGATAACTGAATTTGGAAAATGCATGTACCAGGAATTTAAGAGGTTACGCTCGGAGTGCGGGGGTGGGGGGATGGGGGCTGGGGGTGGAGCAATAAGTATTCAAAATACTATATTCTTTACTATAGATGAAGGCTTTTGGTATTATGAGCCTCCCGTGAGTGTCAAATACAATCTAGTAGGTTATATGGAAGATTCTTTTTATCCATTCTGGCTTCTCCCCTTCTCATAATATTAAAAGAGGAGAAATAAACCCGTTCAAGCCCGACCTGCTGTCATGTCAAATGTTCCTTGTCATCAAGGTGCATCTTCTGCAATAGGACAACATTCACCCTCTCTTTTTAAGACTAGAGAGTAAATTTTTCCTCTTTTCTGGCCAATGGCTAACCTTAATGCTCCAGGTAGACCATTAAAGCACATCATTACTCAGAATACACTGTAGCAACATTTGAACTCGAGAGAGGAAGAACCCGAATTACTGATCATTAATAAACAAGATTCGGAGATGCCGGTGTTGGACTGGGATGTACAAAGTTAAAAATCACACATCACCAGGTTATAGTCCAACAGGTTTAATTGGAAGCACACTAGCTTTCGGAGCGACGCTCCTTCATCAGGTGAATGCCGGAGGAAAGATCACAGAAGTGCTTCACAGGAGGCTCCCAAACACTGAGGATGTCACTGAGACAGGGGACGAAATGTTTGCAACACAAATTCCCAGCTCGGTGAACAGAACCACAACATTTTAAGTAAATGGCTGGGATGGAGTGGGTTAGGGAACCAATTTGCCCGTGCTGTGATGCAGAGCCCAACAAAGAAGACCTTTCAGATTACCACCATCTTGGATTTCCCCTTAACATTTTATAGGTATTATCATTTCATTCTGCATTATATTCCTGGATGTGCTGGAGCAGTGTGATTTTTTTTTACCACTGTCAGCATTTCCCCAACACTGCACATTCCTGCCATTCCCCGATAATCCTTGACTCCATTATTCTTTATGAACCTTCTGTCTGTGCCTCAAACATATTCAATATGTCTGCCTCCAATGCTCTAGCAGGGAAGAGAGTTCCAAATACTCTCACCATTGAGAAAACAAAAAATAACTTCATCTGTGTGAGAGATTATTTTTGCCTCCTTACCTGAGAAAGGATATAATTAAATTGGAAGCAGTTCGGAGATGTTTCACTTCATGTATTCCAGGAATGAGTGTCTTATATTATGAAGGCTTGAACAGGTTACTCTTGGAATGAGAGGCGATCTTATTGAACCATACAAAACCTAGAGGAGAGTGATCAGATAGATACCCACTGGGCGTTTGTATCGTCCAAACTTCTTGTTGTTTTTATAGAATCTCCACAGCGTGGAAGGAGGACATTCCGTCCATCATGTCCACATTGACCCTCAGAACAGTATCCCCCCGGACCTCCCCGCTTACTCTATCCATGTAACCCTGCATTTCCAATGACTAATCTATCTAACCTACACATCCCTGTGCACTATGGGCAATTTAGCATGGTCAATCGCTCTAAGGACGATGGGAGGAAACCCGCACAGACATGGGGAGAATGTTCAAAATCCACATAGAGGGTTGCCCGAGGTTGGAACTGAACGCAGCTACTTGGTGACGGGAGGGATCAGTGCTAACCAAGATCCACCGTTAGTTCTATTAGTTAGTTCCGTTAGTTCTATTAGCTACTTGTGGCTAACTAAAGAAATCTGCCTGACTTGTTCCTGTCACTGAACCTGACTCAATCTGAGAACTTTATCCTCGGCCATATCACCAACCTGGTTACATTTAAAATGTGGTGTCAGCAGTGGAGGAGTGGGACGAGAAAAGGCAACAGTGACACCCTCCAACATCCGTCAGAGCAGGTATGAGGATAAATCCACAAAGTGAGATTTCAGTCAAGTGGGAATTCTCTTTCCCAGAAGTTTGGGGTGTCTGGACCTTTATATTACATCGAAGCTGGCTTTGTCTGATTTTCCATGGACAGGTGAATCAGGGATAATGGTGCATGGAAAGAAAAGTGCAGCTGGGATCACAATGAGATGAGCCATGACCTTATTTACTGGTGGAGTAGTGTCAAAGGGCCGAATGGCGCACTTGTGTCCCTCAGCCCTCTGTTCTGATGTTCCATTCAGCCCTCGGATCTGCTAAACAGGGGCAGATCGAGGCCACTTCGATGGTTAGGTGTAGTTTTGGAAATGTACTTGGAAAATCCAGGCTGGATCAGGAAGTGAACACCCCCCCACCCCCCAGTCCCTGTTTCCATGCTTCCCCTCTCTGTAACTTCTGCTCCAGATGTGGGTCATGTTGCAGACCCAGATACGCTGGGAAAACAACTCCATGCCCCCCATCCAGGGTTAAAACAACAAATCCTCTGCTCTCCCTGAATGCAACATTGTACAACATGATTTTCAGGAAAATAACCCGTTACTTTCTAAAAGCATAACATGTGAAATTAATAAATAGGAACAGGAGTAGGTCAATCGGCCCCTCAAGCTAACCCTGTCATTTCATAAGAACATGGCTGATCTACTCCAGGGCTGAACTCCACTCTCTTGCCGACTCCTTGTATCCCTCCACACCTCTCCGAGTTAGGGAATTCCAGACATTCGCTACCTTCGGAGAGAAGCCATGACTTTGTATCTCAGATTGAAATCGATGTTCCTTATTCGGTATCTATATCATCGAGTTCGACACTTTGCTCAAGAATGGAAAAACACTTCTCAACATCTACCTTCTCCAACCCCTTCTGTGTCTTGTAGGTTTCAGCAGTATCACTCCTCATTCATTTAAACCCCAATGAATTATCGCCTCACCATCTTAGAGATTCTCAATAACACAACCCTTTCTTACCTGGAAACCGCCTAATGTACCAACCGAGTTACTTGCTGCATCAGCATGCTGACTTTATGTTGCGTACAAGGAAGACTTCAAACCCTTTGTCCTGTTCCTTTTCTGGAAGTCTTCTCCATTAAGTAACAGCCTGCCTTTTGATTCTCAGTGTCATCCTCAAACTCGGATGTATACTGCACTCAGCTCCCTCCTTCAGGCTGTCAGTATAGATTGTAAATAACTGATGCCGTCAGACTGATATTTGTGGTCCTCCAGCAGATACACCTTTACCATAAAGATCCATTAATCCTGACTCTCCGATTTCTGTGTTGAACAATCATCATCCAATGTTAATACAGTATCCGACTCCTGGAGCTCCTGTTTTGTGTAAGAACTTTTGTTTTGTAATACCTTGTGGAAAATCTCTGGAAAGCCTGGTGTCCACCAGATCCCTTTATCAAGTCCGTTGTTACATTTACAGGCATCTCCAGAAATACTTTGCATGAGTTTACAGGACAAAATATCATTTCCCTTTCACAACACCACCCTGACTCTGCGTGAAGCTTTTCTAAATGTCCATGCTTGCCAGGTTTTCCAAACTATACTAGTCCTATCTGTTTTCATTAGGTCCATGGGCCTCTAAATCTTTCCCATTCATATGTTTGTCCAAATGACTTTTACATGTTGGAGCTGTCCTTGCAACTCCCACTCTTCCTCTGGAAGCTCATTCCATACCCACACCGCCCTCTGTGTATAAAAGCTGCCCTTTAGTCCCTTTTAAATCTACCCTCTTTCACCGTAAACCTATTCCCTCTGTTTGGATTCCCCTACCTTTTGGAAAATATATTGGCTATTCACCCTATCCATACCTCTCATGATTTTATAAGTTTCTATAATGTCACTCCTCAACATCCCACACTCCATTTGATGCTAACTTCAAGAACAAGTGTTTAAAGATAAGCACTGCAAAATTGAAACAATATTAAAAATGACAGGTAACCAACACTCAGCCCAAACGTCACGCAGTGATTTGTTTTTCTCCATACAAATACTAAGGCATCATGAAATGCTTACGAGTGCCAATAACAAGTCAATCATCTGAATTCCTTTGTCTAAAGGGGGTAATGATCACGACAGTGAAAACGTTTCTGTGTCCAGATTTATATAATACCACATGGTCAACATTCTCCCTCCTGGCCTCCGTATAACTTGGTGTGGTTGTGTCTTATTTATCTTGCATTCAATAGAGAGAACCCCTTTCCCCATTCACACCTTAACTTCGACCCGTTATACAGAATGTTCTCGTTCACCGCTGCTAAAAGCCCGTTTTTCTTTTGCCACACCCTCTTTTCTCTGTCATCCATCCTCCACCTCTGGCAAGGGATTAAAAGTCCATTTTGCAATTGTATTCAGTTTAGAAGAATTGTCACACTGGACTGGAAACGCTAACTCTGTTTCTCTTTCTCTGCAGACATTGACAGACCTGCTGAGTTTCTCCAGAAATGAATAGGCACAGAACGATGTTTAAATTAAACAAATAATTATGGATACTGGAAATGAAAATTTTTAAAAAAAAATTATAGAAGGTTCACTGGACCTGAAAGTTTAACTCTACATTCACTCCAGAGAATTCTGCAGCATCTTTCACAATTTCTTCAACAATTTCTGTTTATGAACAATTTCCAACGACATATTGTCAAAGATGCCCAAACATCCTGTCCAACATGGAGTGTTGTACACTGGGAACTGAATAGTAACGCATGGTGACAAGTTCCTTGACTCTGAAACTGCATAAGGCTGGCATCACTGATACTGCAGTGCTCTGATTCATGATCAGGGAGAAAAACAGAAGGAAACTGAAAAACCGAACGCATTCACTTCAAATACAGAAGATAGCATTACTGAAAGGAAACGTTTCAGATTAGTACCTTAAATGGATATTGTTTATGTAACAAATTGGAGGTGTGACACCAAGGAAAGACATCCAGCAGAATGAGAAAATGAAAATGGAAGTATTTCCGCATCAGAAACCAGAGTATGTCACTGAATACAGGGCTGTTGGGTGAATGGGTCTCGGTGTGAACTGGGGGGGGGGGGGGTGCAGTCAGTAGAATTAAATTGTAGATATTGCAGCTAAAACTTGGTTATCATCTGATGCGGTTGATTTCAATGACAACCTGTTACTTTTCCCCCAGGATAGTACATCCATCTAC
This sequence comes from Chiloscyllium punctatum, assembly GCF_047496795.1. Classification (NCBI taxonomy): domain Eukaryota; kingdom Metazoa; phylum Chordata; class Chondrichthyes; order Orectolobiformes; family Hemiscylliidae; genus Chiloscyllium; species Chiloscyllium punctatum. The sequence continues at coordinate 6,520,571 of NC_092745.1, read as the reverse complement.
CATTTCCATCAAGCCAATCCATGGGTCAGTGACGAGTGTGGGTGAACATGGTCGGGTCGGAATCACGTGCACCTAAACCTGATGACAATCCATTAAAGCTACTGCAATTAACTGGTTACACTACGAACAGCAGGACTAACATCTGATACAGAGAGAGAGAGATGATCCCAAGACTAACAGATCAGATCTCAGCTCTCTCGTCCTGTCAAATCCATCCATAAAAGTCGATGGTCCATTAAGCAACTTACTGGTGGAGAGGACTCCACAAATACCCCCATCCTAAATAATGGAACAGCCCGGTGCATCCATGTAAAAGATGCAGTATCTGCACCATCCTCACCCAGAAGTGTTGAGTCGATTACACACCTCACCCTCAATATGATAACCTCAGAATCACAGATGCCCGTCTTCAACCAATTCAGTTCACTGAACGTAACATGAAGAAACAGCTGGACACTTTAGATATGACAAAGTCATTTGGCCCTGACACCATTCCTGCAGTAGGACTGAGGACTTTTGCTACACAACAAGCCATGGACCTGAGGAAGCTGTTTCATTCCAGCTCGAACTCTGACAACTCCCTGGCAATGTGGGTAATTACTCAACTATGTCCCATCCCCTAAGAAGGGAATAATTACAATCTGACCAATTGCCACGCCTTCAGTACCATCACGATAATCAAATTGGTTGGGTTTTTTTTGATAGAGCTGTCACACAGCACAGAAATAATCAGTTCAGTGTGATTTCCGATAGGCCCCATGTGGAGATGGTGCTGTTGTAGCATTGTCATTGGATTGCTAATCCAGAACAGGATAATTCTCTGGCAACTGGTGAAATTTAAAAACAATTAATAAAATATCATGATCTAATATCTGGTGTCAGTAATAGTGATCTTGTGTTCAATGTCAATTATAGATGTTGATCTCCTTCCCCAGTGTACTTTCAGGAAGTGAATCTCCCGTGCTTTCCTGTCTGGCCTAAAAGTGACTCCAGACACACACACATGTAATACACTCTTCAATGGTCTCTGAAACGGCCAAGCACGGCACTCAATTGTATCAAACTGCTCCGAGGTTTTAAAGGATAAACCCGGAGAGAACACCCGGCACCAGCCTCGTTATCAGAAAAGGGAATGGGAAACACAATCCTTTCGACCCTGCAGAGACCTCCTTCCTAACAGCTGAGAGCTTGTGACAACATTTACAGAGCTTTCACATACACTGCACAAAAGCATCGGGAAAGGAATACGTCATACAACTCTTTGAGCTTTCCCTATTCTATTTAATGGCCGAACATCTCCTCAACGCAGTTTTCCCCATACAATATACATACCCCTTAATATGTTTAAACATTGTGAAACATAAAATGAGAACTGCTGTAGTCCATTCAGCCCATCAGTTTTGCGCCTCCATTCTATGTACAGGCAGTTCACCAATAACACGTGTTGGTTCAATACATTTCAGCTGCAATGCAATTCATGAACCTTTTTGTAAAAAGTGAACTGGCGTTTACTGTGACGCGATTCCTTGGCTGGCACCAGCTGAACAGCAAACCCAGCCTCAGAAACCCTCTGTCTACAAAAGGTACAATCAATGTGTTTAGCAAAAACAGGAATGCAATTGAATCTGCAGGCTTTGAAACTGAGCCTGAAACTGGGAATTGTAGTCTATGTTTCGAAAGAACTTTATTTCAAACTGTGGGGAGAATCTTGGAGAGAACTGGAATTCCCCATCGGCATCACATGGTCAGTCAGCCCCCGCGCGCTTTCTGTTGAAGATTGTGGTGAAAGGTACGTTGCTCCAGTGAGTGACTGTAGTGTGAAAGCGTTACATTGACAGCACTGTTCCATTACAACATGTAATTTAAAGATTTATTTAGACTGTCCTATTGTGTGTAGGATCAAATTTAATTTTTGGTTTTTACTTATATTTTTGGGGGTTCACAACTTACATTCTTTTTTCCATAGACCCCATTATTAATATTGTACGATTTTGTACAACACGGGTTGCACAGAAACACAGTTATTGCGTTATTGGAGAACAACTTGGAATGATAGCTGAATTTCTATCTTCACACCATCCTCCTGCTCTCTCCCTATCCCTTTAGTTTCCAGAAATCCTTATTTATATTCAGTCCCTTGACTTCCACAGCCTGATCTGGGAGAGAGTACCCGTGGTTCGCCAGTCTCTGAGTGCAGGCATTTAATCTCATCTCAATGCAAAGTGGCCTGTCTGTACCTAATATTGTCGCCCCTTGTTTTAGACGTCCCAGCCAGGGGAATTACCATCCCTGCTTCTAATCTGTCTCGCCCTGTCAGAGTGTTATATATTTCACTGAGATTTCCACTCATCTTCCTAAACCCCATTGAATACAGGTCCAGTTATCCCAAACTCTGCTCCCACAACAAGTCTGCCATCCCAGAGATCAGTCTGGTCATCCTTTGCTGCTCTCCCTCAATGTCAGGTTTGTCCTCTGTTAGGAAAAGAGATCAAAACTGCACATAATGCTGCACAATGTTCGAGATGCGGTCTCACCAAGGCCCTGTGCAGCTGCAGTAAGATACATTTACTCCTGTACTAAAATCCACCTTAAATGAAGGTGAATACAACATTTTTCTTCCTTCCTGATTTCTGCTCCTGCAATATTGCTTTAAGTGGTTGGTGTCCAGGGAGATCCAGATTTCTTTCAAAGTTACAGTTCCCCACGTGCTGGGCCTACATACAATGGTCAGCGTTCCAGTGCCATTCCCAGTGTTGACTTCTGGTCTCAGAACTCACTGCCCTACATGGACTCGGAGGGCTGCGCAGAGATAACAAAAATGCAGCTTAAGTTCATTTACAGTGCAACATTTTTCAACCACTTCTTTTTCAAATGAGAGACTGCCAGTCCTTTGTTCCCATCAAAGTACACAACATCTCATCTCTCCCATTGCTCTCCATCTGCCACGTATTTGCCCAGTCACTCCACTTGTCTCAGTCACCTTGGAGATTTTTTACATCCTCCACATCCACTCACAGGCTGACACCGTTTAGTGCTGTCAGCAGATTTGGGAATATTGCATTAGCGCCCCTCACCCAAAGATATGATGTGTATTGGGAATAGCTGGAGCCCAAGACACGATCAGTACAATATCCTCCAAGCCTTCCATTTAAAAATAAAACATTGTTTTATTCCTACTCCCTGTTTCCTGCCAGCCCTTCCATTCTAAATCTATGACCATATATTAGCCCGAGTCCCATGGGAATCGAATTTGCAGAATAGGCTTGGGGCTTTATCAAAAGTCTTTCTGATAATCCACTCGTATTGCATTGATACCTCCTACATAATTTTACTAAAAGCCACTTTCTCAAATATGATTCCCATTTCATAAATCTCTGTTGACTTTGTCTATGCCCATTAATTTCAGTCCAATACTTTCTCTGAACTGTTTAGTTGCTATTTACATTCTATTCCCCTTTTCTCACAAGACTAAAGATCCCTAGTATTGCTAGGAAGTTTTCTTTTTTGTTTTGTTTTCTTCTTTGAAGGCATAACTAAAGTATTTACTCCATAGTTCTGCTATTTCCCTGTCCTCAATTATCTGATATCAGACTGTAAGAAATCTGCAACATTTTTCTCTTAATTTTGCCATTGACGTATTTCCAGAAAATATTACAAGCTCTCTCTTATCAACTTTGTTAAGATAATCTTCAGAAAAACATCAATTCCGACCTTAAGCTACTCAATGATTGACCTTCCACAGCCATACAATCACAGAAGCACAGATTCTGTACTACCATAAATACAGCACAGTCTACATTCGTCCCACTTTCCAACACAAGACCTTAGACGTGAATCTTAAAGCATTTGAAGTGCACAACAGTGTCGTTTCTAATGGTTTGAGGTTAGCATGACAACTCCACTCTCAAGAAGTGCATTCCAGACCCCAACACGCTCTGGTTGAAAACAATTCTCAAATATTCATTAAACCGTAAATCCTTCACTTTTAAAGTGTGACCCTTTGAGTAACAGCAACAGCTGCTGTCTATTCATCCTGTCTATGTACCTCGTAATCCTATCCTTCTGAATCACTGACCTCGCAGCCTTCTCTCCTCCAAACTAAACAACCTGAGGTTATCCAGCCTCTCTCCATAGTTGATCTGCTCCATCCAAGGGAACATCTCTGCACTCCCTCCACTACAATCACATCCTTCCTGTAATGTTGTTCCCAGAACTACACACAGTTTTCCATCTTGCCCTCACCAAAGTTCTGCATAGTTCTTATGATGTATGCCTCGATTAATAAAGGCTATGTTTACATTCTCCCAGCCTTTCCCAGATTGTGTATTAACCTGTACAGTCACATTCAGCGGGATCTGGAGAAAAACCCTCTGCGTTTTCTAGTGTGCTGCCATTCATTGAGTACTCCCCTGACTGATTCCTTCTTCCAAATTGCATCACTTCATATTTATCAGGGTTGCATTCCATCTGCCATTGATCCACCCATCTGACCATTCCATCAGTATCTACCTGTAACATAAGGCCTTCCTCCTCACTGCCAACCACCCGGGCAATCTTTGTATCAAATACAAACTTATTTATTACACACTCCACCCCTCGTCCATATTCACAGCTGCATCATCTATGAATACCACAAATAATAAGGATAAAAATCTCTCAACATCAGTTACATCACGTGGTTGTGCACGTTGATGAAGAAGCAGCGTTTCGAAAGCTAGTGCTGCCGAATAAACCTGTCAGACTATGTCTGGTGTTATGCTCTTTTCAGATTTGTCCACCGCAGCCCAACACTAGCACCTCCGAATCACAAATAATAAGGGACCTAGCACTGATGCCCATTGGTACAGCATTGGACACTAGCCTCCAGTCACATAAACAGCCTTCGACTACTCCCCTCTTTTCCTACCACTAAAGTTGATTTAGATGCAACTTGGCAAGTCACTAATGAGTCCTTCGTGTTCACTGGTTATTCTGTTCCGCTTGACACATTTGTAGGTTATCTGGGGATTCTCTGTAATCTTGTCCATAAGACCATAAGACCATAAGACTTAGGAGCGGAATTATGGCCATTCGGCCCATCGAGTCCACTCCGCCATTCAATCATGGCTGATGGGCATTTCAACTCCACTTACCCACATTCTCCCCATAGCCCTTAATTCCTTGTGACATCAAGAATTTATCAATTTCTGCCTTGAAGACATTTAGCGTCCCAGCCTCCACTGCACTCTGCAGCAATGAATTCCACAGGCCCACCACTCTCTGGCTGAAGAAATGTCTCCGCATTTCTGTTCTAAATTTACCCCCTCTAATTCTAAGTCTGTGTCCACGGGTCCTAGTCTCCTCGCCAAACGGAAACAATTTCCTAGCGTCTACCCTTTCCAAACCATGTATTATCTTGTAAGTTTCTATTAGATCTCCCCTTAATCGACTAAACTCCAATGAATACAATCCCATGACCCTCAGCCGTTCCTCATATGTTAGACCTACCATTCCAGGGATCATCCGTGTGAATTTCCGCTGGACACGCTCCAGTCCCAGTATGTCCTTCCTGAGGTGTAGGGACCAAAACTAGACACAGTACTCCAAATGGGGTCTAACCAGAGCTCTATATAGTCTCAGTAGTTCAACGGTGCTTTTATATTCCAACCTTCTTGAGATAATTGACAACATTGCATTCGCTTTCTTAATCACGGACTCAAACTGCATGCTTACCTTTAGAGAATCCGCAATTAGCACTCCCAGATCCCTCTGTACTTTGGCTTTATGAATTTTCTCACCGTTTAGAAAGTAGTCCATGCTTGTATTCTTTTATCTTTATTTATTTTGTTCTGCCTTGCCCCTGTGTTATTCAGTCCCCTCCATGCACAAGATTTCCTCCTTATTGCAGACTTCAATGGTTTGTCCCTTATCCTGTCATTATTTGCCTTGAATGTGGAATAGACAGCCTGATAAATTTTCTGTTAATTTCCAACTTGCCCTATGCTTTGTGAGTTTTATAAAGTTCACAGTGACCCACAGCGGATTCGTTGAAACTCTACAGAACATAGGACAAGTTTCATCTTCACGCAATCTCGCCATCTGAGGGATTTATCTGGATAATGTCCATTACCCTTCCTCTGTGGTCAGTATATTCTTTCTTAGATTTGGTCACCAAAACTGTTCTCAATACTCCAGGTACAGTCTCACCAACAGTCTGTGAAACTGCTTCAACATGTCTTTTCATCTATATTCTGACTCCCTTAAAGGAAGGCAAACCAAACTTTAAGTTTCCACTTACATATATTCCTCCAAATACTCTTCATATCATTGCATTTTCGAACTCACTGCGTGAGTTCTTATAGAAAGCCTTCTGATAATCTAAAATATGCCAATCCTACTGGATCCCCATTATCAATGCTGTAAGAATCAACTTCAAACAATTCCAAAGTTTGTCAAGTATGATGTCCCTTTCAGAAATGCATACTGAGTCTCTCAAAGTTTGCTGTTAATGTCTAAATATCCAATATCACATCCTATATAATATATTCCAACAGTTTCCCCACAAATGTCAAGTTAATTGGTCTGCAGTTCTCCACACTGTCTCTTCTTCCCTTTGTAGATGCTTGGATCCCTACCGTTCATCTATAGTGCTTGGATCACGTTTACTAATGTTCATTTATCTACAGCAGCTTCCAGACTCTGCAGAATGTACAGGAAAATAGAACGCAGTCATCGACAATGCAATCAACACTTGTATTTGTGATTTATTTCTGAAGATTTTGGTATGAAGTACATCTGGTTTGTCAAGCTTAGCAATGCTCAATGCATGTTTAATATTGCCTTGTTACTGTTATGAATTGACTTTGGGTCTTTACTTCCACAAGTCCTATACGATCACTCCGTATTTCTGGGTGATTTTCTGGATCTTACTCCATTAAGACAGATGTATAGTAACTGGTCATTTGCTTTGCCATTCCCCTGTTATCCACCAGAAACTCGTCTCTCCCAATTGCAAATTTCCACATTTGACAATGTTTTTGTTTCTTTTGAAATATAGATCATCGATTTTTGCAGTCTTTGTGTTCCTGTTTGTTTGCATGCATGTTCGCTTTTTGATTTCCTGATCAGTTTCATGGCCCTCCTTTTCAGGATTGCAATTTTCTGAGAATTCTTAGGATTCCACAATGTCTGGAATTCTTCTGAAGTCACTTCCTGTGATTAATATATTTTTTAATTTGTAATGTTAATCATCATTGAGTCACTTACTCACTCTTTGGTGTTTTCACCTGAAATAAGTATACATATCTTTCAGACTATGCAGTATTTCTATAAATCTCCTGGTCCTGACCAAATATATTCAGGAACACTGCAGGAGGACAGAGAAGTAATAGTGGGGGCCCTGGTTGGTAGCCAAAGGGTGAGGTCGCAGAGGACTGGAGCATAGCGAAGCTGTTCCCTTATTCAAGAAGAGCTACAAAGAAAACCTTGGGACCTATAGACCAGCAAACCTGATATCTCTCGTAGACAAGTTTCTTCAGAAGATTCTGAGAGAGACGATATACATGCATTTGGAAAGCAGGGTGTGATTATGAGCAGTCAGCACGTCTTTGTGAGTGCGGGATCGTGGCTCAATAATTTGTGAGAGTGCTTTGGTGAAATGACCAGTAACTTTGACAAGGGCATGGTGGTGTACGTAGTGTATATGGATTTCAGTAAGGCCTTCAGTAAGGTTCCACATGGTAGGCTGTTCTGGAATTTTAGATCATATGGAACTGAGGGGGAGCTGGCAAATCAGATCTAAAATTTGCTTGATGGTAGGAAACATAGAGTAACAGTGGAAGCATGCTTATCAGGCTGAAGGCCTGTGATGAGTGGAATGCCTCAGGAGTCGGTTCTGGGACTATTACTGTTTGTTTCATGCATGTATATTGTATACATATTTACAGATAAGTGTCAGTTCTTGCATTTTAGAAAGTCAAATCAAGGTAGGTGTTTCATGGTGAATGATAGGGTCTTAAGGAGTGTATTGAGACAAAGGGACCTTTGAATTCAGGTTCAAGTTTCTCTGAAAGTGGAGTCACAGGGAGATAGGGCAGTGCAAAAAGCATTTGGCACACTGGCGTTCATCAGTCAGAGTAATGAGTATCGAAATTAGGGAGTTATGTTGCAGTTATACAGCATGCTGGTGAGGCAATACTGGTTGTGTTATGTTCCGTGTTGTTCACTTTGCTACAGGAAGAATGTTATTAAACTGAAAATAGTGCAGAAGAAATTTACAAGGATGTTGCCCGGACTCAATGGTCTGAGATATAGTGAGAGTTTGGGCAAGCTAGGAGTTTTTACTTTAGAGTGTATGAGACTGAGGGGGATCTGATAGAAGTGTATAGGATCATGGCAAGCATGGATAGAGTGAATGCACTCAGTCTTTTTTTTTCCCCAGGATTGGGCAATCATGGACTAGAGGGCATCAATTTAAGGTCAGAGGGGAAATAGTAAAAGGGAACCTGAGGGGCAATTTCTTTTACACACAGGGTGGTATGCATATGGAATGAGCTGCCAGCAGAAATGGTTGAGGCAGGTACATTCACAAAATTTAAAATGCGTTTGGACAAATACACAGGTAGGAAAGGATTAGAAGGATATGGGGCAAGGGCAGGGAAATGGGGTTAATGTGAATGGACATTTTGTTCGGAATGGACCAATTTGGGCTGAAGGGCCTTACTCCGTGCTGTCGGACTCTATGACTCTCACAATCATTGCCTCTCCCATTGAATGTTATATTTTACTTCCCCAATTCATTGGAGCGTACTTGACCCTCTCGCCTCCGGGCTTCCATGATATTTGACCAGAATGTTCTAACATTTGATAATGCATTCAAAGGCCGTGTAAAAATGCAACATATTGATGTCACGATTCCTCCAAAGCTGCTTCAGAGCAAGATTATTAATTAGTCCTCCTGACAACACAACACCAAATCTGAAATAACCTCTCTCTAGTTTGGTTAACAACATACTGTTCAACCTACCTAATACACACTTACGGAAGTTTATCTTCACAGTATTAATAGTCACTGCAGTTTTGGTGCAACTTGAGACCATCTATTATTATTGCAGCACCACGATTATTTGTTTCTCATTCACAGGATGAGGGTGTCGCTGGATAACCAGCATTTATTGCCCATGCCAGAGGGCAGTTAAGAGTCAGCAGCGTTGCCTTGAGTCTGGTGTCACATGCAGGCTAAACCAGGTAAGGACTGCAGTATCCTTCCCTCAAGGACAACAGTGAACCAGATGAGTTTTTCCAACAATCGACAATGGATTCGTGGTCATCATAAACCCTTGATTCCAGATACATATTGAATTCAAATTCCACCATCTGCCATGGCAGGATTTGAATTCACATCCCCAGAATATTACCTGGGTCTCTGGGTTCAGAGCCCAGTGATAATATCACTGTGTCATTGCTCCCCCTTGCATGTACCTGCATACCTAATTTTCATAGCATATGTTGTAAAGTATTTACGTGACAGATTTGGTTTTGATATATAACACACTAATGTTTGCTTCACCTTGCTATTTGTAAGATCCACCCAAACTGATACTGTGGGAAGTGAGGGAAAGGGTCTGTGGCGTTATTAGCGATAGACTTGGACAAGACGTTCTGGGAGACTCACCTCAACGCTGAGATGTTCTGAACATTTGGTCAGCAATACAACACCAATATTATTTCCCCCTACATTACCAGATAAGTGTCACCATGTTCTTCTGCTCCGTCGCACTCACTGTATATCTGTTATAACACCTACCCCCGAACAAGGCTCACACTCCATCTCCAAATAAGGCTCAAGCACGACCACACTCACTGTTGAATTCAGCACCTTCCATCCCCCACTTTTTCTGTCACTGACGCAATACCCCGCACACTAATACCACTGCGTGGATACAACACTGTGGTCAGACTCCCTCCGGACATCTCACCCTTCCCCCCTTCTCCTATACCTGCATTAACAGCAGGGACACCCACTCCCACCCTCACTCCGTCCCTCCTCTTCTCTCATTCCAGGAGAAACATCCTGGAATAGGACATAAAGGGCCAAGCATGGTGTTAGAGTGCCCAATATCCGTTCCCTCACCCTCTACCTTGACATGTGGGGAGGATCCTGGAAAGAGCCAGAGAGGACCAGGACACCTTGTGTGGAGATTCTGAAACATCGAAGTCCCACTAACCAAGTAAGCAGCAATGTTCAGGAAAGAGCAATTCTCAATTTAAACTCACTGGCATTTCCAATCTCATCTCTCTCACTTTTCAGGCTTAGTTAAAAGCATCAATGAAAGACTAAAAATAAAAATAATGTTGATTCTCTTCAGTAAAAATGTTAAAAAGAAAAAAACGATATAAGTTCATTCCGGAAAATCTAAAATATGACGTTTATTCAAAATTATGGGCAATACCTCGTAAATACTCAACATCATTTCTCTCACTAAATCTTCTTACTAGTGTTTGTATTCTAACATCTGCTTCTTTAATTTCAATAGAATATCGTGCCCTGCTATCAGATGCTCATAGTAAATACCCCTTCCTCTCTGAACTTTTCGTAAACTGTCAATATATTTCCAAATAACTGGATGTTCCACATCAAGTTCGCATTGTCATCTCCTGTGGGCAGCTTCTGCATTATTGTCTGTTTTGTCCTCATTTTTAAAAGTTCTTTCATATAAATTCCACATCCCAACTGGAAAAAGCGGTGGACGTGGACCATTTCCTTTGCGTAATCCTCTCCCTCCATAGATATCCATGAACCAGTCCAGCAGCGGTTGCAATTCATCTGGACGCGCATCAGTCAAATGTTCAATAGCTTCATGAATGTTTTCAATGTGAATAAATGCAAGACCAATTATCATTTTAGCTCTGAAAGAAAACTCTGAGTCAATGTTATACTTACTCAAGTGTCTTTTTAACATTTTTACTGAATGGAATAAACATTATTTTTATTTTTATTGCTTAGATTAATGCTTTTTTCGAAGCCTGAAAAGGAATAAATATGAGCTGCGCTGAAATAGTTCTGCGTCTATAAGGGTCTGCGGCAGAATGGGCTACACCAAACAGACCCCACCAAGCAGAATGAAGTACTCAGTAAATTACACAGCGCAGGAGGACGCCATATAGCCATTCCAGGCAGTTATGCGGAAGCAGGGACGCCCTGGGGAGCTGTCAGGAAATGCAGTGTATAGATCATTACTCATTTTGTGTTTGGAAAACTGTAACAAGTGGAAATCTTCAGGGATCTGTATGAGATCATCAACAAATTACAATCTATTCGAATGAACCGGATGAAGGAGATGGAGCTCAGTTTGCTCATGCACCAGGATAGTAATTAAATTCAAATGGAGACAGAGCGTCTGCAATGGGATACAGACAGGGGAAGGGCAGAGCTTCTGCAAAGGAACACAGATAAGGGAGGTCAGAGCGTCTGCAATGGTGTACAGACACGGGGAGGGAAAAGCGCCTACAATGAGATACAGACAGCAGAGGGCAGAGCGAGGGCAGTGCGTCTAAAATGGGGTACAGACAGGGGGAAGGAAGAGGATCTGCGATGGGAGACAGACTGGAGGAGGGATGCACCTCTGCAATGGGATACAGACAGGGGAATGGCAGAGTGTCTGCAATGGGATACAGACAGGGGGAGGGCAGAGTGTCTGAAAATGAATACAGACAGGGGGATGGAAAAGCGTCTGCAATGGGATACTGATGGGTGAGGGCAGAGCGTCTGCAATGGGATACAGACAGGGGTGGCATAGCGTCTGCAATGGGATACAGACAGGGGAGGTATTGCGTCTGCAATGGGATACAGACGGGTGAAGCATAGCGTCTGCAGTGGGATACAGACAGGGGGAGGGAAGAGGATCTGCGATGGGAGACAGACTGGAGGAGGGATGCACCTCTGCAATGGGATACAGACAGGGGGAGGGTAGAGTGTCTGCAATGGGATACAGACAGGCGGAGGGCAGATTGTCTGAAATGGAATACAGACAGGGGGATGGAAAAGCGTCTGCAATGGGATACTGATGGGTGAGGGCAGAGCGTCTGCAGAGGGATACAGACAGGGGTGGCATAGCGTCTGCAGTGGGATACAGACAGGGGAAGGCAAAGCGTCCGCAATGGGATACAGACAGGGGGAGGGCAGAGCGTCTGCTGTAGGATACAGACAGGGAGGGCAGAGAGTCTGCAATGGGATACAGACGGGGGAGACGAGAGCATCTTCAATGCGATACCGACAGCTGAAGGCAGTGCGTCTGTAATGGGATACAGACGGGGAAGGGTAGATCGTATGCAATGTGATACAGACAGGGGAGGTCAGAGCGTCTGCAAATGGATACTGATGGGTGAGGGCAGAGGGTCTGCTATTGGATCCAGACGGGGAGGCAGAGCATCAGCAATGTGATACAGATGGAGGAGGGCAGTGCTTCTGCAATGGGATACAAACAGTGGGAGTGCAGAACGTCTACAATGGGACACAGACTGGGGAGGGCACAGTAACAAGCAATGACATAGAGACAGAGGATGGCTGTGAGCAAGTCTTCAGCAGAAAAAAAAGCAGTACAATATATATGTGATGGAAATTTTCGGTTTTGGGGAAAAGACGAAACAGCAGAAATTTATTTAAATGCAAGGAGAATGCAGAACTCAGTGTTACAGACGGACTTATGTGTCTTAGTACATGGATCACATCAAATTAACCTGAAGATGTAGCAAGTGATTTGGAAGGTAAATATCGTGATCCTGTTTCGTTCAAGGGATGTTGCGATGTTTTCTGCATCAGTACAGGGCATTGCTGAGATTACATCTGTTGTATTATGTGAAGTTATGTGTCTAAACTGAAAAAAAAAAGAAAATTGCTTTCGAAACATCTCAAAGATGTTTCTCTTTACTCATTCTTGGGATGAAGGCATTACGTTATGAAGAATTAACAGTTCGGCCTGAGAATGAGGGATGTTTTATTGACCATATAAGACCTTGAGAAGAGTGTAGTTGGTTAATACCAGATGGATATTTCTTCTTGTGTGGGAGAATAAAACTGGGGAAATACTTTAAGAATAAGTCAGGTTCAAAGGAAAGATCATTGGACCGACAAATTGAACTCCGAATTCTGTTCCTACATGCTGACAGGCAAGCTGAGCTTTTCCAGCAATTACTGTGTATGTTTAAGAATATTCATTTGAACACAGATATTGTGAAGACATGAAACGCTTATTTTTACATTATGCAAGCACAAATTAACACATCTTCAAAACAATTATGACATTTATTGTTAATGAATTGATTCTGCAATAACGCACTGACCTGGAGTCGAGAATGTGATGGAGTCATATAGTTCGGACAATGTTCAAGAAGAGCTCACAGAGTCCAGTGTGGGACTGATAACGTTACTGATTTAACTTACAGATGGAAAATGTAGCCTATCTGTGGAGAAACATTCTATTGCTCCCTTTCTGTTTCCCTATCGCTCATCACAGCAATGTGTGGAGTGAAAAAAAGCCCAGTCGTCTTTCCCACTAATGGAGGATTCCTGATGACGTTTCATTGGAATTTCCCCATTGCCTGAAGCAAAACAGTTCAACCAAATTCAACTGTTTCATGAAGAAATCCCATTGTCAGAAGGCTGTGCAAGCAGAATAACAACAGAAGTAATTATCCGACTCGATAGTGAGGGGAACAGACAGGAGATTCTGTGGCTGCAAATGGGAATCCGGGGTGGTGTGTAGCCTCCCACATGCCAGGGTCCAGGATGTATCAGAGCGCCTGCAGAACGTTCTCAACGGGGGTGGTGGGGGAGGGGGGTGGTGGTGGCGAAGCAGCCAGAAGTCATTGTGCACATTGGTACAAAGGACAGAGTAACACAGTTAGAAATAGTGATGACATCCTGCAGAGTGATTGTCGAGAGCTAGGGAAAAGGATAAAAGGCAGGACCATGACAGTGGTAATATCAAGGTTACTTCCAGTGCTCCGTGCTAGTGAAGGTAAGAACAGGAGGATATGGCAGATGAAGGGGTGGCTAAAGAATTGGTGCAGGGGGCAGAGATTTTTGGATTACTGGGATCTCCTGTGGGGCAAGGTGACGTGTTCAGGAAGGACGGGTTGTACCCGAAATGGAAGGGGACCAGTATCCAAGCAGGCAGGTTTGCAACTGCTGCAAGGGAGGGTTTCAACGAGATTGGCTGGGGTTGGGGAGTGGTGGGATCCTCAACAGGAGGGAGACAAGTGCGAGGGCAGAAGGAGATATAGTAATCAGAAACAGAAAAATGAAGAGACAGGTCAGGCTAGACAAAGACAGGGAGCAATGAATGCCTGTTGGATTAATTGCAACTGATTCAATGCAAGATGGCTGACAGGTAAGGCCGATGAACTCAGGGTATGGATCGGTGCGTGGGACTGGGATATTATAGCCATTACTGAAACATGGCTAAGGGAGGGACAGCACTGGCAGCTTAATGTACCAGGGTACAGGTGTTTTATGCGGGACAGAGATGGTGGAAGGAGGGGACGGGGAGTTTCATTTTTGATTAAGGCGAGTAACACAGCAGTAATCAGAGATAAAATAACTGATGGATCATCCTGTGAGGATTTGTCTGGGGAGCTAATAAATAAGAAGGGAATAGTGAAAGGATTTGGATTGTACTATCGGCACCCAAATAGTAAACGAGGAATTAGGGGAACTAAAATATGTAGACAGACTGGGGAGACTTGCACGGCCAATAGGATTGCATTAGTAGGAGATATTAATTTTCCGAACATAGACTGGGAATGACATCGAATTAAGGACTGAGATGGGGTGAATTTATTAAGTGTGTTCAGAATAGTTTCCTCAAGCAGTAAGTAGAGGGTGAAAGTCTGGAAGGGCCGAAGCGTGACCTACTCTAAGATCTAGGGCAGGACAGGTGACTGAGGTGAGAGTGTGGGAGCACTCTGGGACCCGTGACCATCGTTCTATTATTTTTTAAATAATTATGGAGAAGGACAAAACTGCTCCACATGTTCAAGTTCAAACTTGGGGCAAGGCGAATTTTGGTGGAATTAGACAGGAGCTTGTAGGGGTTGGTTGGAGGAGTTTGTTTGCAGGTGAAGGGACCTCCTGCAAGTGGGAGATCTTTTAAAGTGAAATGTCTACAGTTCAAGGTCTATATGTTACTGTGACGGTAAAAGGCAAGGTTGGTAGATAGAGGGAACCTCGGATGTCAGGAGATATTGAGGCTTTGACCAGCAAAAAGGAGGCGTGGCTCAGGTCCAGGCAGCTGGGATCGAGGGAATACCTGGAGGTATACAGGGGATACAGGAGTTTACTGAAGAAGGAAATCGGGAGTGCGAAACGAGGGAACAAGACAGCTTTGGCTGAGAAGATTAGGGTGAATGCAAAGAGGTTCTTCAAGTGTATTAAAGTAAAAAGAATAACTAAATGAGAGTATGACCCCTCAATTTCCAAAGTGGACATGCATGTCTAGAACCGTAGGAGATTTGCGAGATTCTCAATGGATATTTTTCCTCTGCCTTTACCGTGGAGAAATACATGAAGACTTGGGAGGTTAACAAAGGTAGTAGTGTTATCTTGGTGTGAGTCAATATCACAGGAGAAAACGTGTTGGATGCATTAGAATGTATGAAGGTGGATAAATCTCCTGGTCCTAAACAGATGCATCCAAGAACACTGCAAGAGGCTACAGAAGAAACTATGGGGACACTGGTTAATACTTTTGCATCATCGTTAGCAAGAGTTTAGGTTCCAGAATATTGGAGATTAGCAAATGTTGTCCCATTTTTCAAGAAGGGAAGCAAAGAAAAATCTGGGATCTATAGACCAGGAAACCTAACAACTGTGGTAGGTACGTTACTTGAGAAGACTCTGAGGGATGAGATATACATGCATTTGGAAAGATAAGGTTTGTTTCGAAATAGTTTTTTTGACAGATTCCCTACAGTATGGGAACAGGCCATTTGGCCCAACAAGACCATACCGACCTTCCAAACAGTAACCCACCCAGTCCCATTCCTTTAGCCTATATTTACTCCTGACGAATGCACATAACACTATGGGAAACTTAACATAGCCAATTCACCTGACCTATACATCTTTGGATTGTGGGAGGAAAATGGAGCACTCAGAGGAAGCACACACAAACACAGTGAGAATGTGCAAACTTCACACAGAAAGTCACCCGAAGCTGGAACCAAACCCAGATCCTTGGCACTATGAGGCAGCAGTACTAGCCACTGAACCACCATGCCACCATTGCCTTTTTCAACACAGTTCAATGACACAGGGACAAACTCTATTCTGCCCTTCACCCATGATACACGTTCCAATATCACATACCATGGACAATGTATTCTCCACTGAAAATGTCATCTTATTGTTATTTACTAATTAGTTTGTTATTACTAATTTTAATAATCATTGTTAATATATGTTTTTAGACTGGAAAGATTGAATGGCTTTATGAGTGGAAGATCATGCATCTCAAGTTTTTTTGAGTTCATTGATGAAGTGACCAGTAATGTTGACGAGGATAGGGCGGCTTACGTCATCTGTATGGTTTTCACTAAGGTCTTTGACAAGGTTACCATTGATAGGCTGTTCTGGAAGGTTAGAATCGCATGGACTCCAGAGAGAGCTGGCAAATTGTACACAAAATTAGCTTCATGGTAGTAAGCAGAGGGTAATAGTGGAAGGATGCTCTCGGACAGGAGGCCTGTGACACATGAAGTGCCTCAGGGGTCGCTGCTGGGCCCATTGCTGTTCGTTATCTGTATCAATGATATTCTTGCGAATGTACACGGCATGGTTAGGAAACTTGAAGATGACACTAAAATAGTGGTATCGTGGACAGTGAGGAGATATATCAGAAATTGTAGCAGGACCTTAATCAAACTGGAGAAGTCAGCCGAGGAATATTTTGGCAACGTTCGATCAAGGTAGGAGTTTCATGGTGATTGATAGGACATTAATGAGTGTAGTTGAGCAGAGGGATCATGGAGTTTAGGTCCACCGTTCTCTGAAAATGGGGTCACAGTTAGACATGGTAGTGAAGAAGGTTTTTGCCACATTAGCATGCATCGGTCAGGACATGGACGTGAGCAGTTGGGAAGTTATGTTACAGTTATACAGGATGTTGGTGAGGCTGCACTTATAGATTTTGTTCAGTTTTAGTCACATTGCAATCGGAAGGATGTTTTTAATTTGGAATGTGTGCAGACAGAATTTACAAAAATGTTGCTAGAACTCAACAGTATGAATTAGAGGGAGAGATTGGACAAGCGAGGACTTTTTTCTTGAGAGAATAGGAGACTGAGAGGGATCTTATAGAAGTTTACATGGATAGGATATATCCAGCCTTTTTTTCCTAGAGTTGGGGAATGAATAAAAGAGAAACTGATGGAAACTGTTTTACACAGAGAGTGGCACACAAAGAGTATGAGCTGCCAATGGAAGTGGTTGAAGCATTAGTATTAACGATATTTAAACGGCATTTTGGCAAGTACATGGACAGGAAAGGACGAGAATGCTATGGGCCAAGTGCTGGGAATGAGTTTAGTGTGGTTGGATATTTGAGTCAGCATGGACGAGTTTGGGCCAAAAGGCCTCTCTACCTCTCTCTTAATGACTCTACAAATAGAACAGCATTTGGGTCAAACTTCCATTTTTCCTTTGGTCATGAGTTCGAATCATATTTGGACAATGTTCTTTCAAGTTAACTTTGAAGATATTTTGCTTTTCAGTTTATTATCGACAATATGTGTGTGTGTGTGTGTACGTGTGCGCGTGTGTCTGTGTGTGTCTGTGTGTGTTTCTTAGTATTTTTCAAAGGAAAATATCAATGTACATATTTGCAATCTCCTCTTGTCATTCCTCTTTCCATCATTGTTTGAGTAACTTTGTTTTGGTCATAACTCTGCCTGACTTGTTCCTAACACTGACCCTGACACACTCTGAGAACTATATCATTGGCCACATCACCAACATAGTTATCATTATTTTTTGTGGCCAGTGGAGGAGTGGGGCTAGAAAAGGGAGCAGTAAGCCAAAAAAAAAACACAGGGA
Source organism: Chiloscyllium punctatum (assembly GCF_047496795.1). NCBI lineage: Eukaryota > Metazoa > Chordata > Chondrichthyes > Orectolobiformes > Hemiscylliidae > Chiloscyllium > Chiloscyllium punctatum. The sequence goes on along the minus strand of NC_092745.1, from coordinate 6,502,501 downwards.
ATTATCGACTCAATCAGCCAACGTTAGTGCCGAGGAGTTCGTTGGAGGGGATTCTGAGGGATAGTTTTTACATCTTACTAGAAAGACAAGGACTGACTAGGATCAGTCAATATGGATTTGTGTGATGGAAGTAATGTTTAATTAATGGGATTGAGTATTATGAAGAGGTGCCAAAGAAGATTGAAGAAGACACTGTGGTATATATTGTTTACACAGACTTCAGCAAGGCATATAATAAGGTTCCCCATCGTAGACAGATTACTGAAATGAGGTTATATGTAATCTAGGAAAAGATAAACAATTGGATACAAAATTGGATTGAAAGTAATGGATTGTTTTCCAGACTGAAGACCTGTGGCCAGCGGTGCGCTAAAAGAATCAATGCTGAGCTCACTGCTTCTCATTACGGATATAAACAACTTTGATGTGATTATCGGAGGCATGGTTATTACGTTTACAGATAACATCACCAACGTGGTGCAGTTCACAATAAAGAAGAGTATCTCAGAATATAGCGGGATCCTTGACCACCAAGGACTGGCAGATTGAGTTGAATTTAGATATTTGTGAGATTTTGCATTATGGTAAGTTAAAGCAGGGTAGTACCCTGGGGAATGTAGCTGAACAAAGAAACTTACGGGTGAAGATTCATACTTCCTGGAAAGTCGAGCTTAGGTCGGTAGAGTGGTGAGGAAAGTAGTTGGCATGCTTGCCTTAATCGGTCAGAGCATTGAGTATAGGAGTGCGGTATCGTGTTGCGCTTGTACAGGACGTAGGTGAAGCCACTTTAAGAATACTGCGTAGATGTCAGTTGACTATGCTAAAGTGTAGATGTTGTTAAGCTTGAAAGGGTGCAGAAAAGATTTACAAGGATTTCTTGGAACCTGAGGGTTTGAGCTACAGAGAAATGATGAACAGGCTGAGGCTTTTTCCCCTGGACTGTCAGAGGCTGAATGGTGATATGACAGAGGTTTTAAAAAGTCCTGAGGGGGGTGGATAGTCTGAATGGGCAATAACCTTTTCTCAGTGTAAGGGCGGTCAGAACCTCACGGCATAGGGTGAAGGTGACAGGGCAAAGACTTAGAAGGGACTTGAGAGGAAACTTTTTCATACAGAGGCTGGTGGGCATACTGTCAGAGGAAGTGGTGAAAGCGGGAACAATTACACGTTTAAAATGTCTCTGGATAGATACATAAATAGGAATGGTTCAGAGGGATGTGGGCCAAATGCTGACAAGTGGGACGAGATCTGATTAAGATGCCTGATTGGCGTGGACAATTTGGACAAAAGGATCTGTTTCCACGCTGTATGACTCTCTTATTCTGACAACGGGATGAGGGAAAATTCTAAAAGTGCCATTCAAATGGGAATTCTCTTCCCCAGAAGTTTGTGATGCCTCTCTGATTACAAGTATTCACAGCTGAGTTAGTTAAAGATTTGACAGAGAAGTGTGTCACTGAAAATGGGACACAGACAGGAAGATCAGGCTGAGACCACAATCTGATCAGCCACAATCTTAATGCCTGGTGGAGAAGGCTCAAATTCACTAATGACCCACTCCTGCTCCTCAGTCCCATGTTTCTGTGTTCCATTAAACCCCTCAAACCGGCTAGACAGGAGCTGTTGGAGTTCACTGACTGTTATAGCATGATGCACGGAAACAGAGGAGACCACTTCGTCCCTCCAGACTGTCCCACACGGTTTGGGAGATTGGAAAATGTAATTGGAAGACCCAGGTGAGACATAAAAGAGGTCGCTCATCTTCTTTACAGAACCTCTCCTCTCTGTAACTTGTGTTTCATTTGTTGATCATGTTGTAGACCCAGATTCACTGTGAATACAGCCGCCAAATCTTACCCAGCGATGGCTCACAAAATCCGCTGGTCTCCCTGATTGCAACATTCATTAAAAGACCTTCCAGGAAAATAACACCAACTAACTTTCCAATAACAGAATGGGAGAACATCAGAAACAGGGGCAGGTCATTCATATCCTTATCCTGCTTTGCCCTTCACTAAGATGAAGGCTGACCTGCTGCAAGTCTCAAATCTTCTTCAATGTCCAAGTTTTCTTGAACACTTCCATAGAACACAGAACAAAGAACAGTACTGATTTGGAGATGCTGGTGTTGGCCTGGGGTGTACAGAGTTAAAAATCACACAGCACCAGCTTATCGTCCAACAGGTTTAATTGGAAGCGCACTAGCTTTCGCAGCGTCGATCCTTCATCAGGTGATAGTGGAGGGCTTCATCCTAACACAGAATTTATAGCAGAAATTTGCAGTGATATGTAACTGAAATTATACATTGAAAAATTGATTGTTAAGCCTTTCATACGTTAGAATACCATGATAGTTTCACTTCCTTCATATGTAAATCACAAAACTTTTTTTTTAAGTTGCATTCACAGGTTAGCTGTTAACAATGGTGATATCTAGACAATATGGTGAAGGTGTTGGCCCCCTGCGTTCTCTGTCTAGGCCATGATGTTTAAATTGATTCTAATCTAAAAAGTGAGATAACGAAGTTTTAAATGAATTCATGCAGTTTTTGAGCTCAGAGTTCGACATGAATGCATGCAGTTAGGACCTTCAGCCCTCGACGTTGTGCCGTTTATTCTACTCTAAGATCAGACTAAACTACATGCTTCCATACACTTTGTTCCATGTGCCTATCCAAGAGTCTCTTAAGTTTCCCTCACGTATTTGACTCTACTACCACCGCTGGCAGTGCATTAGACACACCCACCACTCTCTGTGTAAAGAATCTACCGCTGATATCTCCCCTAAACCTTCCTCCAATGGCCTTAAAATTATGCCACTTAGTCATACACATTTCTGCCCTGAGTAAATGCTTCTGGCTATTCACTCTCTCTATGCCTCTCATCATCTTGTACACCTCCAGTGAAAAAAGCCCTTGCTCCCTCATGGTTTCTTCATAAGTCGTGCTTCCAGTCCAGGCAGCATCCTGATAAATCTCCTCCTAGTAAATTGCACTTAATGAGAATTAATTATGAGCTCTACATTTTTTGGAGTCGTTCATGGCACAAGGGAAGATAATTATCATTGGTGGGCATCAATCATCTCAGCCGTGGGACACAGTTGCAGGAGATCCTCAGAGTAGCGTCCTCAGCCGAGGCATCTCCAGTTTGTCTTCATAGAATCCCTACAGTGTGGAAAAAGGCTATTCAGCCCATTGAATCCAAACTGAGCAGATTAGATTCCCTACAGTGTGGAAACAGGCACTTCGGCCCAACCAGTCCAGACTGACCCTCCAAAGAGTAACCCACCCAGACACATTTCCCTATGACTAATGCACCCAACATAATGGACAATTTGGTATGGCCAATTCACCCAGCCTGAACATCTTCGGACTGTGGGAGGAAATCTGAAAACCTGGAGGAAACTCATGCAGACAAGTGGGGAATGTGCAAACTCCACAAAGACAGTTGCCCAAGGCTGGAATCGAACGTGGGAACCTGGTGCTGTGAGACAGAAGTGTAAGCTACTGAGCCACCGTGCCAGCAGAAGAGGGGGCATTCACTGAAGTTTACAAAATTTTCAGGACAAGTTGTCCCTCTTCAGCTCTTGAAACAGTCTGTGACCATGTGCAGCAAGACTTGGACAACATTCAATATTGTGCTGTTAATGTCTGGGTAACATTTATGTAACAGCACAGTACATTTACACAGTAAAGGGAGGAGTTCATTCAGTAGCTCAATCTGGTTTCACAAGAATGTGGTGAAGCCATTCATCCCATCAAAACTACTGGGCAAAAAGAGGGATAAAAAATTCAGTTCCTCCTGCCTGTTGCACAGGAAGTCAGGGAGTCGCTCTCTCCCACATGTAGCGTACATTGGAACAGAATGAACCATTTCACACCCGGAGTCAGTTACAAAGGAGCAGGAAGAGGTTATTCAGCTTGTCAAGCCACTAACACAGGAACAGGAAAGTGTCAGAGATGCTCCAACATCACAAACAAATGGAGCAGGGGCTAAACAGACAGACTGCTCCAAATTGATCCACATGGCTTAATTACTCATGGTACATATGTGTTACTTTAACATGGTTTTCTGGCAGTCGGAATGAAGCCAATATTTTTAGCCATTCTCCAAGTTGGCTTCCATCTCCAAGAAGGCAGGCCCATGGTCTCCGTGGAGGTCAGAAACCGGTGGGGAATAACTAACTGTTTCAGAATGATGGTAATTTGGCTGCTGACAGGGTTGTGTTCAAAGTGACATTCAATGCAGTGTCACACAGTAACTGTGCATTAAAGTGTTCAGACTTCATTCAGAGCCTGCACCTCACTGTCAATCAACATGGGGGCTCTGCAGATGCACATAAACTGTCGTGAATCAAACATCTAATGAAAAGCATGAAATTTTCACCCTATTCAGCTGTTTGGGACATAATGAGTTTCTATCCATACCCATCAAACTTCAACTTCTTATTGTCTCACAGTCCTACAGAGTAAACACATATTTACTGCACTCTCTCCTCATGGTAACATCATCCCAGTGTTTAATCTGGTAAAAATACTTTCCACTCTCTCAGTGACAAAGGGATCATTGTTTATAATGCAGACCAAATCTTTAAAGAATGCACCAAATACTCTCTCAAAACACACGATCAGTGGGAAAGATATTCTAACTTTTGTACTTCAATCAGTTTGCATGAAGAGCCACATATCATTTATTTCCTGCCCCCGTATGAATTCTGTCAGTTACTTATGACCAAGGACATCCAGTTCCTTTTCAACAAAAGCACTCGCCAACCTCTCTACCGTTTAATAAATATAAATGTACATGATGATATTTGTTGTTCACATCTGAACCATTTTTATACCTTGTGAACAGCTATTGCCCAAACAATGATCCTGCTGCCACCCATCAATCCTTCTGTCCAGAGAAAAACAGTATTCTTCTCGTATCTTTCTTACCCACGTTTTAATCCATGTGGTATATATTCCACCCCTACCTACCCTTGGACTCTAACATTGCCCATTCTCCTGTATTCAAACATGTCACTCGTTTTTTTAAAAAATACAAATACTCCACTCCCATTGGTTCTCAACTGCCGATGTCACAACAGATAATCTCCAGGTTTATCAAAGATCATTTCCCTTTCCTGAATCTAGGCCAAATGTACCAACTCAAATCAGTATTCTCCAAGTATCTAGTTGTCAAGTTCCTTATAAAACGTTCCAATAGTTTATTCTCACAGCTGACATCAAGCTATTTAGTTTTCTGTTTTCCCTCTCCACCCTGGTTTAAATATTTAGGTTTACAATAGTTGTTTTCCAGACTGAAGCATCCTTTTCAGAACCTAACTAGCTTTGAATTATAATCAGTAATTCTTTCAATAGCTGTGTTCTCATATCAATCACTCTGGGATGGAGCTCATCAGATGCAGGAACTTATGAAACTTCAATTCAATTAAATTTTTAATAACATACTCATCATTGCTTCTTGATGTCCTGCAGTCTCCCATTTTTACCAATCACTCTGTTCCCTAATAATTATGGAAGTTAGTTTCTGTACCTTCCCATTCTACAACGCATTCTTCTCAGCAGGCAGGTAGTTTCTGACCGCTTATGAATACATTGGAGGACTGCACTTCAGAGATGGTGGATATATTACCCACTGCTGCCTGGCAGGTTCCAGAATCAATCCAGTTTAATTCATTGTGAGTGTCAGCTCAGTCCTATCCCTGGTGTGAGACGGCAGGTTTTAATGAAGGAGGGGATACAGCTCAGTGATCACCTCAATTTTGAGACAACCTGATTTTATACTTACACCTGAATGGGTGCAGCTCAGACAAATGTTCCTGGAAATCCCAGAGAGTATAGTACAGTGCCCTGCTCCTTCCAGTTTACACAGCTTCCTGTCTTTGTAGTCCCAGCACCATTTGTTTATAATGGAACCAGACACACTGTAAATGCAGTATTCAGAGTGGGGTCCCCAGACCTTCGGGGCTCCCTGAATTAACCCAGTAGTTGACATCACAATCCTGTGAGCACCATTCACAGACCTTCTACTGACGTTCTAGATGACAGCAGCAAGTACATTCCCCACACCCATAGTGCATTCACTCAGTTTTGGAAATGCCTCAGATTCCTCAGCTTCTTTTCCTGGTTGAGAAAGCTGTCACATCTCCAAACAGTCGCACAGTAACAGTTCCTCTCTCCAAAGAAGCAGTTGACAATGGAACATTACATTTCTCTATATCTCAGCGATGATAAGTATTGCTGATGGAATTGATCACCACACTCAGAGACGAGAGATAGAGGGAACAAAACTCACGGTAAGCAGGGGCATCCCGTAATACATATGATATTCAGGAATATGTGAAAAGGGGAAATGTTAGAATAACTTCCCATTCTGTTTTCTTTCCAGTCCATCATCAGCAATCCTTTTGCTTGCTTTTCCTCTCTCTCTCTCTCTCTCATGCTGGACATCATCCACTCAACACCACCCGCCCACTCACCCTTCCAACCATCCCTGATATAATAATATTATTTCTCAGTTGCATTCAGTTTTGATAGGTTCACTGACAGACTGCCATACCTGCTGTTTCTTCCGACAGACTGCCATATCGGCTGAGATTCTCCAACATTCTTTCACACGGTGGAGAATTTTATTTCAGATCGCCAGCATCCGCATTTCCTTGGTTATTTCACCTTTAATGTTGTTGTTTCGCGGGATGCCAGCATCACTGGCAAGGGCAATATGTGTTGTCCATCCTAACTGCCCTTGACCACACGGCCATTTTTCAAGGCAATATGGAGGCAACCAGATTGTTGTGGATCTGAGGTGACACTTAGTTCAGACAGGGCAAAAGTGTTCGGCTTCTTTCGCAAAGGTTATTAATAAAATAAGAAATGAAATTCTGATTGTTTATGGTTGCCATGAATGAAAATTGGTTTCATTTCAAATGTTGTCATTGGAATTTAAATTTAGTCATCGACTGTGGTAGGATTTCAGACAATGCTTTTAGAGTCATACCTCGTGCCTCTTAGTTGCACAGCCAGTAATATTATTACTCTGTTTAAGAGTCCCTGTTGTGAATTAACTGTAGAGACAAGAACAAGTTTGTGGTCAAACTATTTGTAACTGGAAGAGAGGTCAGAAGAGAACTGGATCCGTAAAATCTGTCGTTAACGAAGGGGTATCTGATGGTGAAGTCAGCAACAGAACTCAGGCAGAGCTGGAGATTGGGGATATTATGAAGGTGGGTGTCAGGAGGTTTGATCACAGAGAGAATATGGACACATAAAACAGTTCACAGTAAAAAGGGACTCAAGGTCCCGAACAGTCTTATTCCTTCTCAGATGTTTATGAGTAAGTAGTTTGGAAATGCATGAGAAGGAAGTTGCGTTTGTGACTGAAAGTTTATGTATTTGTTAAATATAATCAACAAGAATAGCAATAACATTCAGAACCATTTATAGATTTAACAGAGATAGACTTACCAGGAACACAAATAATAGCGAGGATAGGATAGTACCCAGCTTGAATACTCATTAGTACGGCTCGTATCCGCAACTCTAACCATGGCCAATCCTGAGAAAGCCAATAAAGACCCCAGGATAAACTCCTGTCCATTGTTGGAACATTCCAGTCTAATGTTCTCAGATCCTGATCCACTGTTGGAAGATTCCAGTCTAATGTTCTCAGATTCTGATCCATTGTTGGAACATTCCTGTCTCATGTTCTCAGATTCTGATCCTTTGTTGGAACATTCCAGTCTAATGTTCTCAGATTCTGATCCATTGTTGGAACATTCCAGCCTAATGTTCTCGGATTAAAATCCATTGTTGGAACATTCTAATATTCTCAGATTCTGTTTTTTCTCTCTTTCTCTGTAGCTGCTGATCCCAATCTTGTTGAGGTTGACTCTGCCCCGAATACTATGGCATGACAAGTTGAAAGAAGTCACTAATTATGGAAGAGGGAAAGCCTCCAGTGACCCAGTTTTGTCCAGGAAGACTGATTTAATCATAGTCACTGAACAAACAGCTCCAGTTAACGCATTTTACGGCAACTCTGATATATCACAATAATACTTGGTGTCGGTGGGATTTTGATATCGCTGATTATTGGTCTAATGGCACATCTCCAGTTGTAAACATAGAGGTGAGGGAGAGAGATAATTCTGCTGTGTTTTGGCAGTGTAGGAATTGCTTGGCTCCCGAGGCCGTCTGTGTCTGATCACCAGGCCTGCTGCATCCTTTCGTTTTATTTATTTATGTTTAACTTTGACTTTGTCTGTCCAGCATTTAACGGCTTAGGTGGGTTTAGGCATTTTTGAGAGATACTTACAGAGCCATCGACGATGTAGATAGAGTCCATTCCTTGTGTTTTTGCAGCCAAGGCCCGGTCCTGTGGATTGATTGTCAAACTCTCACAGAACCAGGATTCTTAGTTTTATCTTTCGCCAGTTATTGCTGGGATCTCAGCAGAGTTGGATGGAAGGAAATCTATCCCCGGTTCTACACACTCTCTCTGTGATTTCTCTCGGAACTGTCTTTTGATGTTCTTTTCTCATGGATTGGAGAACTGCATGTGAGACAATCTGTTTCCTGCATTTGTTTTTCGACGTTTGTGTGCTTATTGGATGATACTATATTGGAACAGTTACTGTATAGTAGTTAAATAAACTATTTTTCTGCTAAGTTTTCCAATATAATTAAGTTATTGCAAGTTCCTCTTCCTTTTGTTGTCTTTTATCGACAGTATTCGAATAAATAGTGTTTTGCTTATTGTCGAATATTTTGACCAAGTAAAGCCTATCTGAATCACATCACCTCACATTTACCAGCGGAATGGGCCGAGCTGGAGGGGTGATAATCATGTCAGGAACTATATTGGATGCTAAATCCACCTCTCAGATCCAGCCCGGAGATGTATTAGCCCAGAGGAGATACCTGTTCAGCACGAAGCATTGCGTAGACTGCTCAGCAATCCGTCCAGGATCAAACACTGTTTAGAGCTCACCAGTTCACTATTTAACTGACCAACAGTGCACTGATCTATAAACTTGGACTCGATAATCTTTTCAGCACAGGGCACTGTGCAGAACAGACAAACGCATTGTTCTTTTCACACGGACGGGATATCTGTGCAGCATGGAGAGCTGTGCAGTGAATAGCAGTGAATTTATCTATTAATCTGGAGTAGTTTCCTTCCCAGCATACACAGCTGTGTATACCAATCACTGCATTGCTGAATAACACTGTGTTAGATCACTGCCCAGTGTTGGGAAACTTGCAGTTCCCCTCCAAATGCAGCTCCATATCTCCATTGTGGCATGACACAGGAGTGCTGTGGGTGTGAAACTCACTGCCAGAGAGAGATGGCGGGGGAGTCAGTTTAAATACCAACAAATGGGAGGAGCTTGGTTAAAAGACAGGGGGAGATTGAGAGAGAATTTCACAGAAGGATCCGATGGTTGGATTTAAAAATTGTGAAATGAAAACATTTCGATAGCATCTTGCAATATAGGCCATTGTTTCCAGGAATGATGGGTGAGCAGGATATCGGTGTAAGTTAAGATGATGGAGAGTTTTGGATAAGCATTTGTCCTGCAGCTTTGTAACTGGGAATAGAATCAGCAGAGTCTTCAATTCATTGGGCTGAATCAAACAATAATTATTCTCAGTGCCACTTTCATTGAATCTGACAGAAGGAATGTCTGCACGAGGCAGAGCTAGTATCCTGGTGTTATCTTATCGAACTCACCTCATTAACTATCCACCCCATTCCATGGTGTCCCTCTCATTCAATACCAGCCCGATTCTCCCACCCATCATGGCTGGAGGTACACACCATCGCCCGGGAACCACCAATAATCAGTGATCCTTGGCGCTTCTGCCATTTTAAAAAGGTCAATGAGCACACGGCTGAGCTTTCTCAGTTTGGAGCTAACCTATATAGTATACCCGAGTATGGCAGATAAGGAGAAATTACAACACAGCTTGTCGACAGGGGCACGGAGGTCCTGGTGAATGGTCAAGTACAGAAGGGGACCATTCTCTTCCCTGAGGCAGCCGCACCACCAGACCCACCGAGCATGGTATGAGCACACCACCCAGCACAGTGCAATACCTGCAGTCCGAAGAAAAGTCCAGCAGTACAAGAAAAACATCAATAACCTTTCCCGCTCTGTCACAATAAGGGTCACCATATTCTCCCAAATCTCTCACACTCACTGTATATCTGTTTGCGTTTCCCCAGTATAAGGCTCCATCACTCTCACCACTGCAATGCAGCACCTTCTCTCTCACACTCTCTTTCTCAACAATGCTATACCCCCACATGATTATAAAATGTTCTTATGAGTGTTATTTCTAGAATCTCTGGATGATGTCGTTTGTACAATGGACCAGATAATTTTCAAAATAATTCAACTTCAGCAAAATGTTCATCGCCCAGTATGTAACGCATAAGAGGAAGGAGGAGAGTTTTACTTTTTTTAAAAATCACTCAGGATGAAAGGGCACCATGAGGCCATTAAGCCTCTCAAATATGCTCCACTATTCAGTCAAAGGGAGCACCTAAACACTTGAGGACTCACTCCCATCTTGAAGACAGGCGCCACATTGGAGTTTCGCCAGTTTCACTGGGACACTCCTTTAATCCCGAGAGTTATGGAATATTTCACACAGTGCCACCAGTCACTCTGTAACCAATTCTATTAAAATAACCTATGAATTATTGATGAGCTGTTTACCCTTGGTCTTCTCTGTTTGAGAAAAGCCTTGTTTTGTTGGAGACAGTGCAAAACTTTCATCTGACGACAATTTTGTTTATAATATTGAAACTCTTCGTGCCTTCTCCTGAGTGGAAAGATGTAAAATACTGTTTTAAATTCTCTGCCTGTTCCCTGAAACCAGTTCCCCAGTCACATCCTCCAGGTGTCCAACATATTCTTTCGTGCCTTTCTTCTAAGGGTCACACATACATCATGAACGATTTTTCATTTGATGCGGTAAAACCCTTGCAGTTAGCTTCTTTTCATATTTATTGCCAGTTTTGGAATATTTTTCTTTATACTTTGGTTTAGATAATCTGCTTCTTGTTCCGAAAGTAAACTTCCCAAATGTTGCCGACGCTAAAGGTCACCAATCTGAATTTTTTAGTTTGTGATTGATTAGCATCCTTCACAGCCTTTGTGTATCATGGGTGGTTCATCTTCACATCTTCATATCATCATTTTTTGACCTGAATCAATCATTACTGAGCATTACTAGCAGTACCTGCTTAAATGTCCCACCCACACATCTTCTGACCTTGACCTGTGTCTATTTTCACACTCCGTATTTGACAAGATATGTGACATAAAACTGAATTTGAAATGCCTGGCTCTTTTCAATTATTCAGGGGGAACCTATGTATGTGGCTGAACACATGATCAGCTGAGGGTGACTCCATTCTCCCAGTTTCCCTGCCTCTGTTATTTCTGTTCAATGATGCCACATTCCTTTGGGAAGCTTCAAACATGTCATCCTTTTCTCTCAACCGAGAAATCCCCTAACTCTGATGAACAGAGCTTTCAGCTGTGTCTGTCCCATCTCCCTTACTTCTGCCCTCACTCCGTCACCTCCTTCCCAGAACAATGATCGATCTCCGCTTCTCCTCACTTCCTACTGCACTAGAATCCACATTCACATAATCATCCTCCGCCACTTCCACCACCTCCAGCAGGACAGCACCATGAAACACATCGTCTCCTCCCGTCCAATGTCAGTATTTCACAGGGTCCATTCCTTCTGTGGCACCCTCCATCAACGCGAACACTTCCCCGCACCCCTATAACACCTTCTCATGTAAATGCAGCAGCTGCAACATTTGCCAATTCACCTCTTCCCTCCTCACTGTCCATGGCCCTAAACACACCTTCCAGGTGAAACAGCATTTCACTTGCTCTCTTTCAATCCAGTCTCCCGTCATTGCTGCTCACAATGCAGTCGCCTTTACGTTAGTGAGCCAATCAGAAACTGTTCTGAGGAACATCTCCACTTTGTCTGTAGAAATGACCCTGGCCTTCTGATTTCTACCCATTTCAATAACCTGAATTGCTCTCAATATAATGAGAATTCTTTGAGGAGGTAATGCCGGGTTGGACCAGAGAGAGTTACGTATCTGAACTTCCAGAAGGCCTCTGATATGGTACCGCAAAGGAGGCTGCAGAGCATTAAGAACCCATGGTGTCAGAGACCAGGTACTAGCATGGATAAAAGGTTGGCTCTCTGGCAGGATGCAGAGTGAGGATAAAACTGTCCCTCTCAGGATGGCAGCTGGTGACTAGCAGTGTTCCACAAGAGTCAGTTTTGCGACCACAACATTTCACTTTATAGGTTAATGATCTGAGTGGCGGGGCAGAAGGCATTCTGGCTATGTTTGTAGATTATGCAAATGTAGTTGGAGGGGCATGTAGTATTGAGAAGGCAGGGAGCCTGCAGAAAGAATTCAACAGTTTTAGAGAGTGGGAAAAGGAGTAGCTGATGGAATCCAATGTGGGAGAGTGTGAGTTCATGCACTTTGGTATGAAGAATACGGGCATGGACTATTTACTAAAAGGGAAAAGAATTCAGTAACCCGAGTAACAAAGGGGCTTGGGATTCCAAGCGCAGGATTCGCCTTAGATACACTTGCAGGTTGAGTCAGTAGTTAAGAACTTCGAGGAGAAAGTGAGGACTGCAGATGCTGGAGAATCAGAGCTGAAAATGTGTTGCTGGAAAAGCGCAGCAGGTCAGGCAACATCCATTCCTGAAGAAGGACTTATGCCCAAAACGTCGATTCTCCTGTTCCTTGGATGCTGGCTGACCTGCTGCGCTTTTCCAGCAACACATTTTCAGCTCACTAGTTAAGAAGGCAGATACAATGTTGTCATTCATCTCGAGTGGAGTAGGATATAATGATGGGGATTCTGTGGCTTTCTAAGGCTCTGGTCAGACCACATTTCCAGTGTTTTGTTCCCCATACCTCAGGAAGGATGTGTTATCCTTGGTTTGTGTCAAGAGAATTTTCACCAGAAATGGAAAGCTTAACACATGAGGATCATTCGAGGAATCTGGGTTTATACTCGATAGATTAGAAGGATGTTGGGTGGGGAGGTGGTGGTGGTGGGTGGGGGGGGGGGGGTGGTGGGGATCCAATTGAAGCTTACAGAATATTTAATGACCTGGATACAGACAAAATTGTGAGGACGTTGGCACTGGCAGGAGGACACAGGCTTAGAGAAAAGGGAAAACCCTTTAGAACGGAGATAAGTGAAACATCTTTAGCCAGAGGGTGGTGAAATTGTGGAATTCCTTACCACAGAAGGCTGTGGAAACTAGATCATTTGGCAACAATGATATAGCCAGGAGTGAGACTGAGGATCTGAAAAGTGACTATAGAGAGTTATTTTGGAAGTGGAAGAGCAGGACGAGTAGAGTAGTGATCTCAGGTTTGCTACCAGTGCCACGAGCTAGTGAGATGAGGAACAATCAGCGAAAGCAGCCTCACACATATCTGTGAGGCTGGTGCAGGATGGAGGGCTTCAGATACCTAGACCATCGGGATACCTTCTGGGTAAGGTGGGACCTGTACACGATGGACGGGTTGTACCTGAACTGGAGAGGCACAAATGTCCTGTTTGAGAGGTTGGCTCGTGTGATTCTGGCACGTTTAAACTAGTTTGGCAAGGGGGGTGGGGGTTGGAATAAGACCACATGTAAGAGAGGAGTTTAGTTGCAGACGGGAGAGTGACAGGATATATTGAATCTATCATGAAGTTTTTCATGTGATGAAACAAAGGGATCGGTGAAAGTGCATCTGCCTTAATGCAAGGAATGTTCAAAATAAGAGTGATGAAATTGAGCATGGATCAGTACTTGTGGCTACGATGTCGTGGCCATAATTGAGACGTAGGTTTCACAGGCGCAGTGATGGTTGCTTGATGTTCCAGGGTTTAGAACGCTTAGAAATCTTTAGGGGTGGCACGGTGGCGCAGTGGTTAGCACTGCTGCCTCACAGCGCAAAAAGAACCGAGTTCAATTCCCACCTCAGGGAACTGTCTGTGTGGAGTTTGCAATTTTTCCCGTGGGTTTCCGCTGGGCGCTCCGGTTTCCTCCCACAATCCAAAAATGTGAAGATGTCGTGTTAGATGAAGGGGTAATTGTTGGGAAATAGTTCTGGATGGGTTCCTCTATGGAGGGTTGGTGTGGATCTGTTGGGCCGAAGGGCCTGTTTCCACGCCTTAAGTAATCTCATCTAAAAAAAGAACAGAGTGGGTGGAAAATGAGGAGGGGGGTGTAGCATTACTTATCAGATGTTACTTCACAGCGACAGAAATGAAGGTTGTTGTGGAAGGTTTGTCTACTGAGTCAGTATGGGTAGACGTTTGGAACAGCAAGGGAGCAGTCACCGCATCTGGGGGCTTCCTATAGACCACGGAAGAGCAGAAGAGAGATTGAAGATCTCATGGGCTGGCAGATTCTGGAAAAATGCAAAAGTAGCAGGGTTATTGTTATGGGTGATTTCAAATTTTCCAATATCCACTGGAACCTCCGAAGTGCAGAATGTGTGGATGAAGCTCACAGGTGTGTTCAAGAGGGTTTCCTTGCTCAGTATGTAGACAGACCGACGTGGGGAGAGGCTATTTTGGATTTGGTGCTCGGCAACGAGCCAGGACAGGTGTCAGAACTCACGGTGGGAGAGCACTTTGGTGAAAGTGATCACAACTGCTTCACATGTAGAATAGTCTGTGAGAGTGAAAGGAGCAGTTTCCGAGGGAAGATATTTAATTGTGGAAAAGGAAATTATGATGCTATCAGACAGGAGTTGGGAAGTACAGACTGGGAGCAATTGTCCCACAGAAAGAGCACAGCAGACATGTGGAGACTATATAAGGAGCAGTTGTTGCGAGTGATACACAGATTTGTTCCTCTGAGACAGGTAAGAAGGGGTAAGATTAAGGAACCTTGGATGACGAGAACAGAGAAACTTCTCGACAAAAGGAAGCAGGCATCTTAGGTAAAATGGAGCAAGCAAGGATCTAGCACAGCTTTCGAGCATTACAGACATGCTAGAAAGGACCTCAGAAATGGACAGAGGCGAGCCATGATGGGGCATGAAAAAGGCTTGGCAAGAAGGATTAGGAAGAATCCAAAGGCATTTTTCTCATACGTGAGGAATAAGAGAATAATCAGCGAGAAGGTAGGGCAGATCAGGGACAGCATAGGGAACTTATGTGTGGAGTCTGTGCAGATAGGGGAAGCCCGAAGTGAGTTTCTTGCTTCAATTTTCGCCAAGGAAAGGGAACTTGTTGTAAATGAAAACTTAGAGGAGCTGGGACAGATCAGTTTTGACCAGATCAAGATTGATGAAGTTGATGTGCTATCAATTTTGGGAAACATTAAGATGGATAAGGCCACAGGGCCAGACCAGATTTATCCGAGACTGCGCCTGCAAGCGGAAAAGGAGGTTCCTAAGCGTCTGGCGAGGATATTTGCCTCCTCACTCTCCACAGGAGTCATACCAGAGGATTGGAAGGAGGCGAATGTTGTTCTTTTTTTCAAGAAGAGTAATAGGGAACTTCCTGGCAATTCGAGACCAGTCAGTCTTACGTCTGTGATCAGCAATGTTTGGATAAAAATCTGAGGGATAGGATTTATTACTATTTTGTAAAGTATTATGTGATTAAAGGCAGTCAGCATGGCTTTGTGAGAGGCAGGTCGTGCCTCACAAATCTTATTGATTTCTTTGAGGAGGTGTCAAGACAGGTCGATGACGGTCGAACAATGGATGTGGTGCTTGTGGACTTTAGTAAGGCATTTGATATGGTTCAAAATGTGTTGCTGGAAAAGCGCAGCAGGTCAGGCAGCATCCAAGGAACAGGAGAATCGACGTATCGGGCATAAGCCCTTCCCGAAACGTCGATTCTCCTGTTCCTTGGATTCTGCCTGACCTGCTGCGCTTTTCCAGCAACACATTTTCAACTCTGATCTCCAGCATCTGCAGTCCTCATTTTCTCCTCGAAGATTTGATAGGGTTCCCCATGGAAGGTTCATTCATAAGGTCAGGAAGTATTGGATATAGGGAGATTTGTCTATCTGGATTCAGAATTGGCTGGCGGGCAGAAGGCAGACAGTGGTTGTAGTTGGAAAGTATTCTGCTTGGAGGACAGTGTTGAGTGGGATCCCACAGGGCTGTGTTCTTGGGCCTCTACTCTTTGTAGTTTTCATAAAAAACTTGGATGAGTGCGTTGTGGGGAGAATTAGTAAATTTGCTGATTACTCAAAGGTTGGAGGTGTCATCGATAGTATAGAGGGCTACTGCATGCTGCAGTGCGACATAGACAGGATGCAAAGCTGGGCTGATAAAGGGCAGATGGAGTTCAACCTGGATAAATGCGAAGTGATGCATTTTGGAAGGTCAAATTCGAATCCTGAATATTGCATTAAATACAGGATTCTTGGCAGGAACAGAGCGAGCTGGGTGCGCAAGTGCATAGATCCATCAAAGTTGCCACCCAAATGAATAA
The DNA here is from genome assembly GCF_047496795.1 of Chiloscyllium punctatum. Lineage (NCBI taxonomy): Eukaryota > Metazoa > Chordata > Chondrichthyes > Orectolobiformes > Hemiscylliidae > Chiloscyllium > Chiloscyllium punctatum. The sequence continues at coordinate 6,485,973 of NC_092745.1, read as the reverse complement.
ACTGTCAAGAAAGCATATGGTGTGTTGGCTTTCGTTAACAGGGGGATCAAGTTTAAGAGCCGTGAAGTTTTGCTGCAGCCTTACAATTCAATGGTGAGATCACACTTGGAATATTATGTCCAGTTGTGGTCGCCCTACTACAGAAAAGATACAGAGGCTTTGGAGAGGGTGCAAATAAGGTTTACCAGGATGCTGCCTGGACTAGAGGGCTTGCTTTATGAAGAAAGTTTGTAAAAGCTTTGATCTTTCTCTCTGGAGACAAGGAGGAGAGAGGAGAGCTGATCGAGGTGTACAAAATAATGAGAGAAATAGATAGAGTCAATACCCAGAGAATTTTCCCCAGGGCAGGATTGACTAGTACGAGAAGTCAATATATTTTGAATATATTAGGAAGAAGGAATAAGGGAGACGTCAGAGGTAGGTTCTTTATGCAGAGAGTTGTGAAAGGTGGTGGAAGCAGAGTCATTGGGGACATTTAAGCGACTGCTGAACATGCACATGGATAGCAGTGAGTTGAGGGGTGCGTAGGTTAAGCTACTATATTTTACATTAGGATTAAGTCTCGTCACAACATTGTGGGCCAAAGGGCCTGTTCTGTGCTGTACCTTTCTGTGCTCTATGTTCTATTTTGTATAGCTAAAGCAGACATAGATAATTTCTTGACTGACAAGGGGATCAAAGGTTACCGAGAGGAAGCAGGGAAATGGGGTTGAAAATCTATCAGTCGTGATCGAATGGCGTAGCAGACCTAATGGTCTGAATGGCTTCATATCTGCTCGTATTGTCTTGTGACCTTATAATATATCGGTCCTGGATGGCACGGTGGCTACGGTGGCTCAGTGGTTTGCACTGCTGCCTCACAGCATCATGGAACTGGATTAGATTTCCTCCGGGTGCTCCAGTTTCCTGCCACAGTTCAACGTTGTGCTGGTTAGGTGAACTGGGCATGCTGAATTTCCGATTGTGTTCAGGGATGTTGAGGTTAGGTGCAATAGTCAAAGGTCTATGAATAGTATTAGGGTAGAGAATGGGTTTGGTTCACATGCACTTTTGGAGGGTTAGTATAGACCTGTTGGGCTGAAGAGCCTGGTTCTGCACTGTAGGGAATCTAAGAAAATGCAGGCTGCTGCAATGTTCCAATGAACAACAACCCAAGCTCGAGTAACATCTCACTTTTCGCTTTGGTACGTTACTGTCTGTAGGAGTTAATATTCAATTCCATAACTTCACAGCCTGAACCCACTATAGCTGTTCTCCATTTTTCGTACACTCTCCCTCCTGGGCTCCCTAAGATCGTGTCTTTTTATGTTGCATTCAACAGAGAAAATCAATTTCTAATATTTACACATTAATTTACACCCATTATATACCTGTGTCTCTTTCATCACAATTTAAATCCCATTTGCCTTTCACACTGGGCCTCCAAACACACTTTCCCACCTCTGCCAAGATACTAAAACGTTCACGTTCCAATCCTTTACACTTCTGAAGAAGATTTACACTGGATTGAAACATTAACATTGTTTGTCTGTCTCTGCGGATGTTTCCAGACCCACTTTGTTCATTCAAAAATGAAAAGTTACAGAACACATTTTCAATATAGCAAAGATCATTGGATACAAGAAATCTGAAACAAAAACAAAAATTATTGGAGTTACTGGATGCTTTGAGGAACAGGCACAGAACCCGAAATATTAACTCTGCTTTCACTCCACAGATGCTGTCAGACTTGTCAGTGTCTTCAGCAATTTCTGGTTTTGAACAAGTTTCAAACATGTGTGTCAAAGCTGCTCACACGTCCTGTCCAACATGGAGCACCATACACTGGGAAGTGAATGATAACGCAAGGTATACAAATTCATTAGTTCTGAAACTGTCATCACCGACACGACAGAACTTTTTATCATGCTCATGGAGAGAAACAAGAGGGAAACACATTCGCTTTAAACAGAAGATGGAATTACTGGAGGGGAAAAGATTCAGATGAGCACGTAAAATGTTTTTGAGGCATGATACAAATTGGAGGCATGGCACCATGAAGATTCTCTAACAGCGTGAGAATTTTTTAAAAAGGAAGCGTTCCCGCATCAGAAATCAAGATAGGGCACTTTGTACAGGGTAGAAGGGTGACCGGTCCCCGTGCGAATTGAGGACCGGCAGCAGAATTGTATTGCAGATATTGCAGCTCAAACTGGACATTCATGCGATGCTGCAAATCATAGCAGCTGTAGTAGCAGCAGCAGCAGCGGAATTATATTCAACGACCATATAATCTCTCAGTCTACCATTACCATGAAACTGGTCTCCGGTTCAGTGATGAGTGTGGGTGAACATGCCACGGTCAGAACCATGTGTACCTAAACCTGATGACAACCCATTCAATCTACAGCGCTTACTGCTTACATTAACAAACAGCAGAACTAACATCTGATAGAGAGGACGCAATGACCACAAGACTGTGACCACTTCTTTTAAAAGCAGCTATGAACTACTGCTGACCTGTCTACTTTTACTCTTATCTGTTAGAAAAATCCTTGCTCCTTTTGTTAGAGACGGTTCAAGAACTTCCCTCCTATTACCATTTTGCTTACATCATTGAAATACTTACTGTGCCTTCCTCTGTGAGGAAAAATGTAAAACATGCGTGTAAATTATCTGTCTGCTCCCTGTAGCCAATTCTTCAGTCACACCCTCCAATTATCCTCGATAAACTTTCTGACTTATTTTCACCTAAGGTCATACACTCATCTTGAACTTTTTTTATATGCTCGGAAAAGCTCGGGCTCGTTGTTTTTTTGTATTTCTTGCCAAATGACTACATCATGTCTATTCTTCCCTGTTCTTCGCTTTCTCGATTAATAAGTCATATCGTGCACAAACAAACCCTTTGGTCCAGCTTGTCCATGCTGACCAGGTTTTCCAAACTAAACTAGGCCCATCTGATTGCATTTTGTCCATATACCTCTCAGCTTTTCCCATTAATATGTTTGTCCTAATGAGTTTTAAATGTTGTAGCTGTACTTACATCTCCCACTCTTCCTCTGACAGCTCACTCCATATACACACATCACCCTCTGTGTGAAAACATTGATCCTTCGTCCATTTCAAATCTTCCCTCTTTCACCTTAAACCTGTAGGTAAAAACAATGACTGCAGATGCTCGAAACCAGATTCTGGATTAGTGGTGCTGGAAGAGCACAGCAGTTCAGGCAGCATCAGAGGAGCAGTACAATCGACCTTTCTGGCCTGATGAAGGGATTTTGCCCGAAATGTCGATTTTACTGCTCCTCTGATGCTGCCTGAACTGCTGTGCTCTTCCAGCACCACTAATCCAGCACCTTAAACTTGTGTCTTCTGTGGTTGAACTTCCCCATCCCGTGGAAAAAACCTTGGCTGGTCACTCTATTCATACCTCTCAGGATTTTATAAACTTCCGCAATGTCATCCCTCAACCTCCTACACGCTATCTGACACTAATTCTACGAACAAGCATTTAAAGTTTAGCACTGCAAAGTTGAAATGACAGGTAAATAACACTCAGCCCAAGCTTCTCACTGTGAGTTGTTTTTCTCCATGTTACAATACTCCATGTTCAGGCAGGAGGAAGCTGTTACGAGTACCAATAAGAGGTCAAACACCTGAATTGCTTTGTCCAAAACGTGTGATGATCTCTACAGTGAAAGCGCATCTCTGGCCTGAAACATATAAGAAGGTGAATTCTTCAACCACAAGATCAGCGTTCACCTTTAGCTGAGTGAGATGAAGGCTGAGTATACTTTTTGAAATTTGGATCACAGTGTGAATTCAGTGCAAAGGGGGAGAGGTGTTTACATTAAGGTTTATGCCAAGACAGAAACTTTTCAGAATGAGATGTGAGTGGGAGGTGTAAAACAGCATGAATGGTGAGTCCGAGCCACACTGAGACCTGAGCAAAGTGGCATCACAAAACGCAGCTTGATGCTACTGCAGAGTAGGTAGACTTGATCAAAGATTTTCAGGTGAAATGGGTAGGGACCATAATGTGAGAGAATGTGTTCTGTAATTTGAGAGGAAAACCTGGAATCAGGAAGGGGAGACGAGCAGGGAAGAGGATGGAGCAGCAATGGTAGGGTTTTCTGCGGGGTTAATCAGGAAGCACAGCTGAAATTCATGCCTAACATCAGCTTATAGTCCCTGAAATAAACATTATAGATCTGGCCCTCTACTAAAGCTCATCATTTGTAATCTTGAGAGCTTTTGTCAACCATGTGTGGTTCACCTGCTTATCGAGTTCTTCTTTTTGAACAGAAACAATAATTACTGAGCGGTTTGGGATATCTGCTTGAATGTCTGCTCATGGAAACTCACTGACCTTCCTCTGGGTCTATTTTCACATTCCGCTTCAGACCAAATGTGAGGCAGAAAGCCTCAGTTTAGATGTCTGGTTCTTTTCAATCATTCAGGGGAACTTCTGTATGTGGCTGAACACATGATCAGCGGAGGCTGACTCCATTGTCCAAGTTTCTCCATCTCTGTTATTTCTGTTTGAGGATGTCACATTCCTGTGAGCTGCGTCTAATGTGACCTCATTTTCCTTCAAACCAGAAAACTCATAACTCTGGTGAACAGGGCCTTCAGCTGTCACTGCCCCATCCCCCACAGTGTTGCCCTCAATCCGTTCCCTCTATCCCAGAACAATGATAGATTCCTCCTTGTCCATACTTCTTCCTGCACTGGAATCCACATTCATATAATCATCTTACGCCATTTCCACCATCTCCAGTAGGACAGCACCATCAAACACATCTTCTCCTCCCGCACACTGTCAGAATATTCGCAGGAACCGTTCCCTCTCTGTCCCCTCCATCACCCAGAACACTTCCCCACTCCCCCATTCTACCTTCCCATGCAATTGCAGAAACTGCAACACTTGCTCATTCACCTCTTCCCTCCTCAGTGTCCAAGGAACCAAACATACCTTTCTGGTGAAGCAGCATGTCACTTGTAAACCTTTCAATCTGGTCTCCTATCATTGCTGCTCACAATGCAGTCTCTCTATATTGGTGAGACCAAACAGAGATTGCTTTGAGGAACACTCCCACTCTGTCTGTAAAAAGAACCTTGACCTTTTCATTGCTTCCCATTTCAATAACCTTCCTGGCTCTCATGCTAACATTTCGGCCCTGGGCTGCTGCAATGTTCCAAGGAAGCACAACCCAAGCTCGAGTAACAACTCACTTTGCACTTTCGTACGTTACATCTTGTAGGAGGTAACGTACAATTTCATAACTTCACAGTCTGACCCCATTATAACTGTTCTGCAGTTTCCATACATTCCCCCTCCTCGCCTCTCTACGACCTGGTTGTATCTTCTTTATCGTTCACTCAATAGAGAGATCCTCTTTTCCCCATTCAAATTTTAATTATTAGGCTACTTCACACGATCTTCTCGTTCATCACTACTAAAAGCATGTTTATCATTTGCCACACCCTCTTTTAACCGTCAACCCCCTCCCCACATATGTCAAGGGATTATAAAGCTCATTTTCCAATCCTTTTCAGTTCTGAAGAAGTGTCATACTAGAAATGAAACGCTAACTCTGTTTCTCTGTCTCTGCAGTTGTTACCAGACCTGTTGAGTTTCTCCAGAAATGAAGAGGCTCAGAACAAATTTTCAATTAAACAAATGACTATGGATATTGGAAATGAAAATGCAAAAATCGCTGGAGAAAATGGGAGCTTCGTAGAAGGGTCACTCTCCCTGAAAGATTAACTCTGCTTTCACTCCACGAGATGCTGCTAGACCTGCTGAGTTTCGTCAGTAATTTCTGTTTCTGAACAAGTTCCATAGACGTGTGTTAAAGCTGCTCAAACACCATGTCGAACACGGAATGCCGTGCACTGGGAAGTGACCGATAATGCAAGGTGCACAAATTCCTGGATCTGAAAGTGCATATGGCTGGCATCACTGACACTGCATAGCTCCTAATCATGATCACGGAGATAAACAGAGGGGAAAACATTCACATGAAACACAGAAGATGGCACTGGGAGAATGGAAAAGATTCAGATGCATATGTTAAGGGGTTTGAGTAAAGCAACAAACTGGAGGCGTGACACCAGGGAGAGACCCTCAGCAGAATGCGAATAGGAAAATGGAAGTGTTACCACATCAGAAACCAGGCTAAGACACTAGTACAGGGCTGATGGGTGAATGGGTCTTAGTGTGAACTGAGGGATACTCAGTAGAATTGAATTGAACATATTGAAGCTCAAACTGGGCATTCATGTGGTGCGGTAGAATCACAGCAGCAGCAGAATTGTATTCAACTACAATCCGTAACATTTTCCCCAGGATAATCCCTCAGCCCTCCATCAACATCAAGCTAATCTCTGGTTCAGCGACGAGTGCGGGTGAACATGATAAGGTCGGAACCATGTGTACCTAAACCTGATGACAATCCGTAAAAGCTACTGCACTTGACTGGTTACATTCGAAACAGCAGGACTAACATCTGATACAGCGGGCGAAATGGTCCCAAGACTAACAGATCAGATCGAAGTTCTGCAGTGCTTCCACATCCAGACATAAATGTCGATGGACTATTAAACACCTCACTGGAGGAGAGGACTCCATAAATATCGCCATCCTAAATCACGGGACAGCCTTATACATCAGTGTAAAAGACATGGTTGTATTATCTGCACCTTCCTCAGCCAGAAGTGTTGAGTTGATGATCCATCTCACCCTCGCCATGCTGCCCGCAGAATCACAGATCTCAGTCTTTAAGCGATCTGATTTGCTATATGTGACATGGAGAAACTGCTGAACACAGTAGATACGACAAAGGCATTTGGCCTTGACCCGATTCCTGCAATCGGACTGAAGACTTGTGCTGTACAACAAGCCGTGTCCCTGGGAAAGCTGTTTCATTCCAGCTCCAACTCTGACATCTTCCTGCCAATGTGAAAATTTACTTCAGCTATGTCCAATCCCATAACAAGGGAATAACTGCAGTCTGACCATTTACCACGCCATTAGTCCCGTCGCGATAGTCACGTTGGTGGGAGTTCTTTTTGACAGAGCTGTCAAGCAGCACAGAAATAACCAGCTCAGTGTGGTTTCAGATAGGTCCCCATGTGGAGATGGTGTTGTTGTGGAAAAGTCACTAGATTACTAATCCAGACCAGGCTAATGCTCTTACAGCTGGTGGACGTTATAATTAATAAAATATCGAGATGTAAAACCGGGCGTCAGTAACAGTGACTTTGAAGCCAATGTATATTGTAAACAACAATTTCCTTCCCCAATGTACTTTCAGGAAGTGAATCTCCCGTGCTTTCCTGGTCTGGCCTAAACGTGACTCCAGGCACAGAGACATGTGATACACTCTTCAATGGTCTCTGAAACGGCCAAGCAAGACGCTCTATTGTCTCAAACTGTTCTGGGGTCTTAAAGGATAAAACAGATCACCCGACTCCACCCTCACTATTGGAACGGCAAATACTACCGTATTGACCCTGCAGAGATCTGCTTCCTAACATCTGAGAGCAGGTGGCAACATTTACAGAGCTTTCCCACAGACTGCACAGAAACATCGGCAAAGGAGTAGGTCATTCAACACACTGAGCACCCTCCATTCTAGTTCATGGTGAAAATCTCCTAAATTCAGTTTTCCCCACACAGTGTTCATATCCTTTAGTATGTTTAAACATTGGAACACATAAAATAGGAACTACTGTATTCGCTTTGGTCCGTCAATTTTGATCCTCCATTCTATATACAGGCAGTTATCCAATAAGGCGTGTTTATTAAACGCAAATTCGCTGCAACACAATTAGTGAGTTGGGCCCCTTTCTTTATAAAGCGAGATCCCGTTCACTGTTATGGGAGATCGTCTCTGGCACCAGCTGAATAGCAAATCCCAGCGTCAGGATCCCTCTGTCTGCCAAATGCACCCTCAGTGTGTTCAGCTAAAGCAGGAATGTATTCCGCTCTGCAAGCCTTGAAACTGAGCCTGAATGTGGGATTTGTAGTCTACATTTAGAAGGAATTTAATTTCAAACTGGGAGGGGAATATCTTGGAGAGAACTGGAATTCCGCATCGGTATCACGTGGTCAGTCAGCTTGCGTGCTTTCTGGTGAAGATCTTGGTGAAAGATGCATGGCTGTAGTCAGTGACTGTTGCGTTAAAGTGTGACATTTACACTACTAAGTCATTACAATATTTATTTATAATGAATTAGTGATTTATGTAGCCTGTGCTATTGTTTGCAGGCACAGGGAGAATGTGCAAACTCCACACAAACAGTGACCTTAGACGGAATTTGAACCCAGATCTCTGCTGCTGGGAGGCAGGAGTGCTAACCACTGAGCTACCACTGTAGGCAACACAACTTGCCTGCACAATTCAATACTCGAAATATGGCAAAACAGTAGGGAGATTCCATAAGCCCCCAAACTTGTTCATTAAGCAACAGGAGGAGGACACTGAGATCTTGAGCAGCTTGGTCAGGTATAGGTGCAGGACATGCTAGTCATCAGGACAATAGTGTAGGAACATCAGGAGGACATTCAGCCCATCGTGTGTGTAATGCAGGAACAGAATGAGTCCAATCAGCCACCCATGCCCCTTACACAGCAATTGGAGCAGATCTTTTACAGCCTCGTGCCTATTTCACGGGAACTGAAATTGACTGTCGAGGTTATGGAAAGGGATGAACTTAGAATAACCAACTTCACTCGGGAATGGAAAGGTATGAGCAAACGATTGGGACTGAAGACAAATTGTTCGAATCTGTTATTAAGGAATGAACAACAGGAGACTTTGAAAGTCAAACCACAATCCATTAAAGGCAACATGATATTATTAAGGATAAATCATGTTTGAATGATTTTCTATTTTTTAAAAAAGTAAGACAAACAAGTTGAATAACGGGGATCTGAAAGATGTATTATATCTGGACTTCAACAAGGCAATGCATAACATGCTTGACTAAAGATGAATATGCAAGACAAGAGCACACGGGGTTCGAACAATTTATTTGCTTGGAGAGAAAATTGGCTAACCAATAAAAACCATGATATGGAGGTGCTAGCTTTGGACTGGGTTGAGTAAGGTCAATCATTACATGGCACCAGGTTATAGTCTGATGGGTTTATTTGAAAACACAAGCTCTCATTGTCCTGCTCCTTCGTCAGGTGTTAGAGAGAAAAGACCTTAGGCACAAAATTTATAAGGAAAAGATGAAAGGGTTGTACAACACATGCACATGAATTGAACACATATAAGATGGCTGCTAAATCTTTTATTGCTTAGAATAGAGATGCAGGTATTGATTGATGTTTATGCAAATCCAAGAGTTCCTTTCAAGTCCTGCCTGGAGATAACTTCAGTTATTATCGATATAAAGGAGGTCACCCCTCCAGTCAGACAACGTATTTTAGGCATGCGGTCTTGTATGGAGTCTGTATGTGTCTTCACCTGGAATTAGTTTGTGTTTATTTCCAAAGTAGGAGCTCATAAAATATCTCATTGACTGACTCTACAAATTGTAAATTTTTTGAGAAAATATAATGCATCTGAAAATTCAAACCGGCAAATGAAAATTCATCTTACAGATTAGATGTGTGTGTGTGTTTGTGTGTGTGTGTGTGTGTGTGTGTGTGTGTGTGTGTGTTTGCGTGCACGTGCATGGGTGTTTGAAAACAAGGTGCACTGTCTGTGAGAGGGAGAGAGAGACAGAGTGTGTTTGTGAAAGAGTGAGGGGGAGTATGTGTGTCTTTGGGAGGGAGAGAGAGGGTATGCGTGCGTGTGAGAGAGGGGAGAGTATGTGTGCGCATGTGAGCGAGGGGAAGTGTGTTTGTTTGCGGGGAGGAGAGGGTGAATTTGCATGGGTCTATTTAAAGGGGAGAGGGAAATGATGTGTGTCTCCTTGTTAAAAACGGGCAGATTTGGCAGATCCCTTTCCCCACACACACTGTGTCGTTTCAGAGCTTCCCGTATCTGCAGCCTCTGTTCCATTTGTTGTTCATGTTACAGACCCAGATGCTGAAACTACAGTCTCCATGCTCCATCCAGAGTTGGTTCAGCAAATCCTCAGGTCTCCCTGAATGTATTTTGCAGCTCACAGCACAACTTCCAGCAAACCATTCCCATCACCTCCACTAACCTTTCCATAACAGGAGTCACTCAGAACCCCCTCAGCTCCAAGTTAGAGACCTGGGCCTTGACAATAATTCTCGACGGATTTCCTTATGTTATGGCCCGCACAATCATCTAAGAGGAACAAACACAGGCTTGCAGTGGTCATGCACAGACCAAGTGTCAAAGACGTGTCTCAAAGCTCCTGGACCCCCTTTTCAACATGGAGCAACAGCCTTCCACATACCATTGCATTTGCCTGAGCTTCACAATGCCAGCACTCGATAAACTCGGGAGCCAAAAAACACCAGGGAAAGGTACAGAAAAAACAAATAATTAATTAACTGATAACATGTTGTGAAAATATGGATAGGGAGACGGGGAGTGGGAGTAACTGGAGAAGAGAGACAATGGTGTGTCCAATCACATAAATGAGAGCATTCAATAAAATTATTGCCAGATCACTTGAAACGCTTAGTTACATCAAATTATGAATCTGCCTCACAGAACGATCCCAGACACCATAAACTGGGACAAGGGACCAGCCAGAATGGAGAGATATGCACACCATACTAGTGGACTACTCTATAAACGTGACTACCTGCCCAGCATGGGGACCATTGCAAACATTTGCCAGTAGATTGCTAATATACTTGCACTACAAAAATGCCTTGCACGGGAAAATTTGTAACCCATGCAGTGAGTGACGGTAAATGGGCTCCCACAAATGTATGGCTCTGTATCTCCACTGCCGAAATATAAGGCAAGAGATTGTGTGTGTGTGTGTGTGTGTGTGTGTGTGTGTGTGTGTGTGTGTGTGTGTGTGTGTGTGTGTGTGTGTGTGTGTGTGTGTGTGTGTGTGTGTTGGTGGTAGTAGATATGAAAATTATTATTTGAGAGAGAATAGACATAGAGGAAATCTGTTTAAATGTGAACAACTGACAGGGCTTTGTGTCATTAACAGAGCGAGACAGAGGACCGTGTCACAGACAGAGGTGACGACGTGCTTTTGAATATTAAAGTAAAGGCATTGCCAGACCCAACAACAATATAAAGCAATCCGTACAGGATTGATGGGATTTTGGTCTGCCTTTAGATACAAGCCATGGAATACCGACTCAGATTTGGTTAAGCAGCAGCAGGTTATTAGCTTTATTAAGATTGTGTATCATAGCTGAAGGTTCAAACAGCAGATGGGATGAACCAGTGAAGCATAATCTGCAGTTGTCAATAGTTAAAATTAGGAATGGTCAGGATATGGTGTCAGTCATCAGCTTGGGGCCAAATGGATCACCGTAGTTGTGACTTGTCTGTTTTAGCCTCAGTTATTGGCCAGGGATGAGATGGAGTCAAAGGAAGGAAATGGAGTTTGCATCCAGAACAGAAGACAGTGACCTCCAAGCTTTCAACGTTTAAATAGCAAGGGCAGTGATGCAATGCATCCTGGTTCATACCTGAAAGTGAGTAGGTCAACCAACAAGGCCCAGTGCCAGAACTAAAGAAGGAGAGAAAGAATGAACAAGTTCACTGTTTGTTCTGGTTTGGAGCGTGAATACTTACAGAGTAAATGAAAAGAACAGTAATACAGTCGCACATGGTTAATGCAAATAATAAATCAACAGTGAAACTTACCAGGGACACCAACAATAGCCAGGATAGGATAAAAAAAAATTGAATAATGTGAAGTGCACATAGCATCCGCAGATAAAACGGCCACCAATAATATGTAGAAAACATCCAAACAAAATAGGATAAACTCCTTTCCATTGTTGGAATTTTCCAGGCAAATGTTCTCAGACTCTGATCCGTTGTTGGAACATTCCAGTCTATGGTCCTCAGATTCTGATCCATTGTTGTAACTTTCTAGTCTAATGTTCTCAGTTTCCGATCTCTCCCTCTCTCTCTGGAGCAGCCGATCCCTGTTAGTGCTATCGGTGATTCTCCCACCCATACTATGGGATAACATATTGAATGGAGCCCTTTTATCATTAAAAGATGGAAACCCTGTACTGGGACAATTAGAATCCATGGAGACTGACATTAGTCACGGTCACCAAACAAACAGGTTCAGTTAACCAGTTCCTTACATCATTTGACATAACACAATGAACAAGAACATTTACTCGGTTTGGATGGAATGAATGAGGGTTGCTGAGGGATAGACCATAAATCTTTCAAACTTTTTAATCTGTCTTCCCTGTATATGGGAGTATTATCGGAACACTGCACTGTTGTATATGTTTCAACCCGTTTATAAAAGGAGACGAGCTGCATAAAATATTTAGTGGAGACGTTTCCAGATACCTTTTTGTAATGCTGTTCCAAGTTTGAAATTCCCTGATATCAAGTCCTTTCTTAACCTTGTGACATCATTCAGAGCATTGAAACTGCTGCTCATGAGCATGGAGAAGCAGGAGGTAGTCAATCATCTGCTCGAGACTGGGACACAGGAACAGGAGGCAGTCATTCACCTGCTCGAGACTGAGATACAGGGAAATCTGGAGGCTAGTGTGGCCCCAGATTTCTGTTCCCCAGGAACAGGAGGAGGTGACTCACTACCAACCAGTCTGGGACACTGGGAGAAAAGGGAAATTGGTTTGTTACGAACAGAAATATCTGAATCAGTTGCATGAGCGAGTCATTCAATCCTGCTCCAACATTCTTCAAAACCACGGCTGATCTGATTGCAATTCCCTCGTTCCATTTAACAGAGATTCCCCTCTCTGCAGCCTCTGCTCTATTTGTTGGTCATGTTGTAGATCCAGATGTTGTAACTACAGTTACCATGTTTCATCCAGAGTTGGGTCACAAATCCTCTGGTCTTCCTGAATTTCCACAGCAGCCTAAAACACAGCCTTCAGGAAACCATCCCCAGCATTTCCACAAACGTACAAAAACTAGATTTAAGTCAAATGTCTCTCAAATGCAAGTGAGAAGCCTGGTCTGAATCACTAATAGTTGTGGGGATTCCTCATGTTACTGAGCACATGAGTAGCAGAGAGTGATTAACACAGGCATTCAATGGATAGGCACAGAGCAAGTTACAAAGACGTGCCTCAAAACTGCTAAAACCGCACTCTCCAACATCGAGCACAGGGCAGGACACTGGGACACACACAGAGACAACACATGCACACAGATACATTATCGTCATAAGGATATAGCTAGATAAGTTATGCTTAAAGATGGGATCAAGGCTTGTTGTGAGAAGGCAGGAGAATTGGCTTGAAAAGCATGTCAGGAGAAAGTGAGGACTGCAGATGCTGGGGATCAGTGCTTAAAAATGTGTTGCTGGAAAAGCGCAGCAGGTCCTGCAGCATCAAAGGAGAAGGAGTATCGACGTTTCAGGCATTCCTGAAGAAGGGCCTATGCCCGAAACTTCGATTCTCCTTCTCCTTTGATGCTGCCTGACCTTCTGCCCTTTTCCAGCAGCACATTTTTAAGCTTTGAAAAGTATGTCAGCCATGATCAATAGCTCAGTCGACTGGGTGGGCCAAATGGCCTTGTATTCTGCTCTAATGTTTTATGGTCTATGGTTCATGCATTTGTCTGTGTTTGTGCGTGTGTCCGTGTTTTTGTGTCTTTTTTTGTGTGTGTTTGAGTGTGTCTGTGAGTACATGTCTGGATGTGTGTTTGGGTGTGTCTGTGTATGTTTGTGCTTCTCAGTATTTTCAGAAATGGAAATATCAATGTACGTTTTTGTAATTTCTATTCTGTTTGATATTCACCTTTCCATCATAGTTTGAGGAACATTGTTTTTGTCATGAATTTGTTATTTTAACAAATGAAGGAAATCAACCTGAACTCTTCCGCGGATGATCCTGACCTCATGTGAGACCTATATCATTGGCCATATCATCAACCTGGTTACACCAATAATTTGCTGTGACCAATGGAGGAATGGCAGTAGAAAATACAACATTTACCCAACAACCCAAGGAACTCTGAACCAGTGAGCCTGACATCAGTGGTGGGTGAGTTGTTGGAGGGGATTCTGAGGGATAGCCAATTGCATGTATTTTCAAAGGCAAGCGTTGATTGGGGATAGTCACCATGGCTTTTTGCATGAGAAATCATGTCACACTAATTTGACTGATTTTGTTAAAGAGATGACCAAGCAAATTGATGAAGACTGTGTTTTAGATGTTTTCCATTTAGACTGGAAAAAGTCGTTCGACAAGATTCTGCATATTAGGCAAGTTAGTAAGGTTAGGTCACATGGGAACGAGCGCACCCAAGCCAATTGAATACAAAATTAGATTGAAGGGAGGAAAAGAGGTTTATAGAGGATTGCTTTTTAGATTGGAGCCCTGTTTTAAGGGACGAGGGGGAATATTTTAGAGAAACGTAGATGAAATGTTTTCATACAGAGGGAGGTGTCCTTATGGAATTATCTCCCAGAGGAAGTGGTGGAGTCTGGCATCTTGATGGGTATCTGAATAAGGAGGTTAAGATGAATATGAACCAAATACTCTCACATCAGACTCAATCATAATGGGATATCTGGTCAGCACCTACACATTTGCATGCTTTATGACTCTGTAAGAGGGATGAGCAGAAATTCTAAACAGGCATTTCAAGTGGGAATTCTCTTCCCCACAAGTTTGAGATGTCTCTTTGTTTATATTTACTCAACGCTGAGTTCGTTAATTATTGAACAGAGAAGTGATTCTTGCAAAATGGCACACTGACATGAAAGTGGAGCTGAGACCACAACCGGATCAGCCACAATCTTAGTCCCTGGTAGAGAAGGCTCAAAGTGTCTAATGACCCACTCCTGCTCCTCAGTCCCATGTTTCTGTTTTCCATTCAGCCCATCAAACCTGCTACACAGGAGCAATTAGAGGCTGCTTACTCTTATCACAGAAACAGAGGAGGCCATTCCCCCCATCAGAACTGTCAAACTAGTTTGGGCTGGTTTGGAAAATGTAATTAGAAAACCCAGAAAGTGGTATGAAAGAGGGTCCTCATCACTCCTAACTGAGCTTCCCCTTTCTGCAAGCTGTGTTTCATTTGTTAGTCAAGTTGTAGATCCAGTTTCACTGTGAATACAGCCCCCATTTGTCACCCAGAGATGGTCCAGACAATCTGTTAATATTCAATAACAGAGCTTCCAGGAAAATAACAGCCTCTACTTTCCAATAATAGAACGTGAGAAGGCCACAAACAGCGATATGTCATTCATCCACATAACCCCCCCCCCCCCCCGCCCCCAAGCTGGTCTTCACCCACAATAAGATCATAAGGTCTAATATCCTTTTTCATGTCCAATTCTTCACAACCTACAACTCTGACTGGTCAAAACGTACTCCCTGCCCCCACACTATGACCTATTGATATGAGCAAAAGATGTGAATACAAGGGCTCAGGGAAGAGTGACCGGCCCTGACATCAAGGCATCATTTAACTAAGGACAGTCTCAAGGAGCGTGAGCAGAATCGCACTTAATGGGAATGAGGTGTAAACTTGCCTCGTTCGAGTGATTTAAAGCATAACGCACAATGATTGTGGTTTGTGTACAAAAATCCATGTAGTCCTGAACATATCTGCAAAAGATCCTCAAGGTAGTTCCTCAGCACAAACATCTTCAGCTGCTTCACAAATGTCTTGCCCACACCATAAGATTAGAAGTGGGGTCTTCACTAAAGATCACACAATATACAGGAAAAATGTCCCCATTCAGCTCCTGAACTAGTCTGTGTCCATGTGCAGCAAGACCTGGACAACATTCAGGCGTGTGCTGTTGGAAGTATCGGTAACATTCATGCAACAGTGCTGCTGGACACTGCACATTTCCACAGATAAAATGAGGAGATTATTCAGCTCCTCACGCTAGTTTCACATGAATATGAGGAATTTATTCAGCTCAATGAAATTATTGGAGAAGTATAGAGATAGCGCATTTAGTGCCTCCAACCAATTATACAGGAAGGGAAGGAGTCACGTGTTTCGGACCACACCAGAGCCCCTCAAAAATATTTGAAGGCGGTGGTCTAGACTCTCATGTTTTCTTATTTTAAAGGAAATGTAAAGTGTCTGCTCCACATGTAATGTGACTGGTCAACCTAAAAGACGTTAAGAAAAAACACAATTCATTTAAACACTGCAGTTAAAATACAGGCAAACAGGAATTCAGTCTTTTGGAAATCTTATCACAATGATAGATAGAGCAACCATTATTAATTAAAAGTTCTGAGACAGTAATACCCCACAATCACATACTTGGCAAAAGGGCAAGTTCAGACACAGATTCTCAGATGCAGTTCTCCAATCGAGGACAGAGAAAAATCAAGTGAAAATTCAGAGAGAGTTGCAGCCAGGAGACTTCCACTGAAGCTTCCAACTCTGTTGAGTCCCCAATAGCTTCTGGTGCTACTGAGATACCACAACCCTTCCTGTAAAGTGCACACAGTATTCTATCAATGGCCTCACCAATGGCATGTTTAGCTCATATTATTTCGAATCGATGTATAAACTCTCTGCCTACAGTCCCGTGTGCTTTCTTAACTAGCTATTACACTGTCCAGTCACATTCAGGGATATGTGGAGAAACTCTCTCTGAGCTTCCTAGTGTGCTGCCATTCATTGAGTACTCCCTATATGGTTCCTTCTTCCACACTGCATCACTTCATATTTATCAGGTTTGCATTCCATCTGCCATTGATCTGCCCATCTGACCATTCCATTTGTATCTTCCTGTAAAATAAAGCCTTCTTCCTCAAAGCCAAACACCTGGCTAATCTTTGTATCAAACACGAAATTACTTACTGTACTCGCCACCCCCACTCCCCACTCTCCCCTCCACATCATTTATGAATGCCACAAGTAAGATTCACTACACTGCTCGCTGTGGTTCACCACCAGACACTGGTCTATCTCCACCACCTTTCCCGTAACATGGGAACACAAAGCTGTTCTCTCGTCCTCTGGCATCTCCTTTGTAGTCAGATACGACTTAAACATTTAGGTCAGATCATTTCTTCTCTTGTCTCCTACAGCATCGTGAGATACAACTCATCTGGACTTTACATTATTCAAAACCATCAATCCCAAATTGCATCTTATATCAATCTGTTCGAGAGCTTCACAATGCATCTTCTTGAATTCTGTACCTGCCTCATCCTTCTCCCACGTAAAACAGATGTGAAGCTCTCGTGTCACAATCTATCAATGTTCAACAGCTTCACATACAGATAGCCCCCTTGGTTTCGAAATGTGTCCTAATTTTTCCCTGGTTATTCTGTTCTGATTGATGTTTTTTGTAGAATATCTTGGGATTCTCCCTAATCTTGCCTGCTGCACTTCTCCATGCCGCTGTATTAGTCAGTCTGCTGTGCTTGAATCTTCGAAGATCCCCTGAGATCACCTCTCATTCTTTGAAACAGTACGGAACACAGGTATAATCTCATCCGCACTGCATGCATTCTGTGCAGAACGCTTTTACATCGATATTCCAATTTCCGTTAAATGAAGGCCAACTTCACTTTTACCCTTCCATGTCCAAATGTCCCTCCTGAAATATGTTGGTTTAATTTTATTTACTATTCACGTTCTGAACTCTTAAAAATCCACCTGAATATCCAACTATATTACATCCAACAGTTCTCCATTGTCTCCCCGACAAGAAACATCTTCAAACCATTTAAAAAAGTGTGTTAACAGTGAGTATTCGGGGGAGATCCAAGATGGCAGCGATCCAGGAGGACTGCCCTGCTGATCTCTGCACCACAACCCAGATAAAGTGATGCGTTCATCCTCTGTTTCTTCCCTATTGTGGTAAACATCGGTCGCTTTTGATCCCCAGTATTGCTCTATGCCATTTTAAGTGAGTAAGGAAAATGTCTAATGGAAAATGACCACGAGGATCACAGCCAACAGGGCACTGCAGCAATGGATACACCCGCAGCTGTGATGTCGGCCTCCCCGAGCACCCCAGGGATCTTATTTGTGGAGCAGATCCTGGTCTCAGAGTGCAGGAGCCTGCGACAGAAGATTGATTCAGCAATGGAGGACACTGAACCATGCTGGAACTGTTCTCCGTCAAGCTGCAGAAGCATGACCGGGAGATCCAGTGTCTCGGGCCACACATCGTGGAGGTGGAAGAGGGAATCGTGGCTTTGGAAACCATGGCAGAATCCTCAGTGGGTCGTGTCCAAGCCCTGGAATGTTAAGTACAGGCCTTAGTAGAGCAGGACGAGGACCTCGAAAATCGTAGCCGTCAGAAGAACATCAGCCTGGTTGGGCTGCCGGATCGGGAAAAAGAAAGCCAGCTCGTCCGCTTCTTGGAACAATAGCTCACAAAATGTTTGAAGCTGCATGTCAGGACAGACTGGGTGTGGCTCGATCGGACCCACCGGGTCGCAGTGTGCAGGCCAGGATTGGACCAGCGCCCCTGCCCAGTCCTTGTGCAACTCCAGTACGATAGAGAAAAACAGGTGCTGGAACCTTCTCGAGCTCTGCGAAGGATCTATAGGTTCTGATCTTGAAAGGATCACGAATTATGTTTTTCCAAGACCTTTCTACGGCTGTGATCTGCAAGCAGCAAGCCTTTGATAAGGCAAAAATGACGTTGAGGGATGTGAATATTCTGTCCTTGGTAAGATAGCCAGCAATATTACGTTTCAGCCACGGAGGGTCAGTGCTTAATTTTGACTCACAAGAAAATGCAAAGGGCTTCCTGTACACATTAAATTAGACTGGCTGGTTCAAATAATATGGACAATTGTGTTCCCTTTGTTTTCTCTGGGCTTTGCCTGGTTTACCTCGTTCTGGTTTTTATTTAAGTATGTGGCGTCCCATGTTTCCATTTTCTCTCTCGTCCTTTCTTCCTCCGCTCCCATTATCCTTTGTTTTTTCTATCATTTGCTTTTTGTTTATTTCTTAGTACGGAATGGGAAAGGGGGTTGGTGCAGGTGGGGGTGGTTACATTTTGTTTCACCAGGACCGTCTCGGGTGAAGGTATGGATGGGACGGGGTTAAATGCCCACTTTTAATTTTCTTGTTGTGAGACCCGTGGTACCGTTATCTAACTTTGTTTTGTCTGGGTTGGGAGTGGCTTCAGCTAGGAGGAGCAATAGGAGATTAGTGGTGGTATGAGCGTCCCCTGTGAGCAAGGGGGATAATCTCTGCTTATTTGTGTTCCACGTTGGTTCATGGTAGAAGTAGTTGTTAGAAGTTTTGATTTGGTTGTTTTTGTCGTTATATTTTCACATTTATACGAACTGTTTACAGCTTTACCTTGGAGGGCTATAAATGGGCTTCTTCACCCGGTGGGTCATGGGCTGCTTCGGATGGTTATGGCTAAACACTCGTTTAAATGGTGCACCTGGAATGTTAAAGGGAACCATTCACTGATTAAGAGAAAAAATATATACGTTCAAACGTTTAAAAGGAAATGGTTGATGTCGCCTTGCTGCAGGAAACACATCTAACCGATAAGGAGCATTTGAAGTTCCAGCAGGGAAGGTTCAGCCAGGTGTTTTTTTTTATCCTTTCATTCAACAAGTAGAGGAGTAGATTCACTCATTCATAAGAACCATCCACTTCAGTTGTTTGACCAAATTAAGAATGAATGTGGGTGGTCTCTGATCCTTAAAGCTTTAATTCATGGAGAGGAATATGGGACCTTGATTAATATTGCCCCCTCAAATTACATATAAATCCGCTCTCCTGTTTGATGATCCTTGGGGTACATCATACAATTAAGGGGAGACTTGAACTGACGTATGGACCCTGAGGTGGATAGGATGTCGAGGGGTCTCGCGGGTATTTCCCCGCCATCCAGGCAGCTGGTGGACCTGAACAATTAGCTGGGTTGGTGGATGTGTGAGATGTCTTCAGCCTGGACATAGGGACTTCACCTTTTTTCTAACGCACATAAATACTATACTAGGATTGACATGTTGTCTGCCCCATTGGTCTTTTTTAAATTCGGTGCTGTCCTGTAGAATTGGGAACATAGCCATTTCTGATCATGTGGCAGTGTACATGGAGGTCAAGGATGGTGGCAATGGGACAGGCTCACGGCACTGGCACTTGGATCCTTTCCTCCTGAAGGATAGCAAGTTCATTGAATATTTTTTCAGGGGAATTTAAATTTTTGGGGACATTAACTTGTGTACGGCCAGTAATCCGACGGTGCTCTGGGAGACTGCCAAGGCCTATACAAGGGATTTAATTATTTCTTACTCGGCGACTCAGAAGTAGCAGAAGGGAGAGCAGCAGCGTACGCTTGAGGCTTGTCTGAAGACATATTTTGGCAGATTGTCTGTAACTTAATTGCAGTAGATTACAGCCCTCCGGACTTCTCTGAATGCTGCACTCGCCCAGACAGCAAAGAGTGAGATTTCCTTTGCGAAACAGAAGTTATTAGAGCATGGTGATAACCAAGACGATATTAGGCAATCTTGGCCAGAAAAAAGATTGCTACTATTATCACCCAAGATCCCAAAAATTTAATGCAGATTTCAGGAACTTCTACTCTGGGTTGTTCCAGTCAGCGGGCTGGGAGTACTGATTGGAGACGATGGAGTCCTTTTTTAAGACCTTGAACCTGCCAGGTGTAATATCAGAGCAAACGGCTCTTTACAATGCCCCTCTGATAATCCGAAAGATACACGAGACAGTGAGCCAGTGCCAGAGTGGTAAAGCCCCCGGCCTAGATAGATTTTCGGAGTGAGTTTTGAAGGAGTTCAGAGACAGGCTGGCTGGGCCAATGTTGGATATGTACAATTATTCGTACAGTCAGGACTGCCTCCCATCCTCTCTCAGAGAAGGAAATATTTCTCTAATTCTCAAGAGAGGGAAAGTCCCAGAGGATTGTACTTTGTATATGCCTATATCATTGTTACATATGGAATTTAAAATTTTGTCAAAAATGCCAGCTTTGAAGCTGGAGAAGATCTTGGCCATAATTGTGGAAGAGGACCATTTTTATTAGGGGCCAAATGGTCCTCTGATAATATTGGAAGAGTGTTAAATTTGGTTCCAGTGTGCCAGCAAGATTTGATTCCAGACTCGGGATTCTCCCTGGATGCAGAGAAAGCATTTTACCGGATGGAGTAGATGTGCATCTTTTATGACCTTGAATGGTTTGGTCTTGGAGGGGTCTTTGCCAGGTGTTATATAGTGACCCGAAAGCAGCGGATTTCACTAATGGTAATTAGTGGATTTCACTAATTTTAGTATTGACAGCGGTAGCCAACAAAGTTTCCCCCCTTTCACTGTTACCACTTACATTACTGATTGAGACTTTGGCAGAAGCCATCCGGAGGGACGCCAATATCACTGCCATGGAGAGGGATCAGGAAGGCATAAGATCACCCTTTAAGCAGATGGCGTTCCTCTTTTTCTAACTAACCCAATGATATCTGTTTAATACGAATGATTAATTTATTTCGCTCTTTCTCAATTTTATGAAATCGGAGGCCATCCCTGTTGGGGGTCTTATTAGAGTACCCGACCTTGGGGTGGAAACTGATTCCCTTCCAGATGGTCGCAATGAGGTTTAGGTATTTTTATCACCCATGCCTTCGTTCAGTTATATAAAGCTAACTTCTTGCAGTTGCTAGAGAAGATAGGACAGAATTTTCAATATCCTGTTTGGGTTAGCTCTGGTTCAATTGAATGTCCTTCCTTGTTTATGATACCCCATGTCAATGCTCCCTTTGACGCTGCCCAGGCTGGCGCTACGGATGCTTTCATTTGACGTCAAAGATGGCCTCCTATTAACCTGGACAAGTTGCAGTTTCCACAGTGAATGGGGGCGAGTCAATTTTCCATACTTTTGTGCACTCACCATAGGCGATGGATTATGTCCTTTTCGAGATTTTAACGTCGCTCGTCGACGAATGGATACCCCTATCTAGCGAAACCACAGCTAGATGATCTTCAGGGGACGGTATAAAACAACATGAATCAGAATTTCACTGAAGCGAGGGATGAGCTGGGTTTTTCAACAATTAGACTATGTTACCACTCATCACCTGTTGTGTGTAGCGTGTACTTTAATTATTTATCACCGCTGTTACCCATCACCCTTACTAAGTCACTTAAAATACTATAATTTTATTATTAAAATGTGTAAAATTTAAAATACCAATTTAAATCAAACCTATTTAAATTGCTAATTAACGTTATTAAAATATTTAAATTTTAAAATTTAACATTAAAAAGTTATTAAATTTTGCCCAGAAAAATCGGTAGCAACTTGAGAGTAAAAGATAAAACAAGGTTTGTGATATTCTGAGTGAAAGATTTAAATTTGATGTTACCGAGGTCTTTCATTAATTCCATGTTCTTCTCGAACCATTTCCCTCGGGAACCTATCACAAAACCATAAAAAGATATATTTCCTCCTCCGGTGACGTCCATTATCTTCTTTTCTAGATGTTAATATTTGCTTTCTTTTCATCCCAAGCCGACTCAAGAGAGTCAATCTGTAGGTCCGTTCTAATAGTAACGTCCACCATGACAATCTGATGTTTCTTCTTAAAAATTAAATCCGGAATCCAAAGTTTTCCAATATCATCTTTGATTCGTGGGTCTATATAAATTATCCACCCATTCTTCCTAACAAACTTGACTAATTCCTCTCATATCCTATTATGTCATTTAGTTCTCATACTTTTAACGTATGGACACCATCCAGAAAGATGTGCAAACGTCTCCGAAGTATCATTACACCTCCTGCAATTCTTGATGTTGAACGACCTTCCATATGACAATGATGCCCATGTTGGAAATAAATTTGTTCTTAACAAGATCGAATTAATAACTTTGGACGTCTTCATAAAATGCAATTTCGTCAACCAATTGTTATATATATAATCGTCTTTATAATAATGGACACCTGCCCCTTGACAGGGCAGGGCCATCCACCTCAGTAATTCAATGGATCTCTGCTAAATTCTTCCATCTCATCCTCCCCATCTTCTTCGATAATTCCGTCGTCCCCCAATTGCCGATTTATATTCGGGTTCTAGATATTTTCCAGCACTTCTAATTTACTAAATTTATACATTTTCACAGGCACCCTATCACCCTCGAACCAAAACGAGGCATGCAAAATTTTGTCCTCGGATTTATGTATCGTTCCATACTTCCTCAAAATCAAGACTGGGATGAAGGTTGACAATCTGTTTAATGCAAGGCCACCATCACAGGACTTAGCATATAACACTCCATCCTTGATGGATTGCGGGAGGTGTAAAATTTCTTTAAGTGTGCTTTTAATTATGTTGTCTAGTTTATTAAGATAATCAATTGAAACTTCTGATAAAACGACATAATAATACAACCTAGGAATAAAATACGTTTTTAAAAGTTCTAATTTTTGCATAGGTTTTAAAGGGGATTTTAAAAAAAATTTCCTATCCATATGTTTAATTGGCTTTCCCGGTCTGATTGGCTTACGCCAATCCATGACTCTATCTTAGCTCCTATGTATTTATCTGTGTTTCCCGGGTTTATAAACTGTATATTCCCTTCAGTTAGCTTCCAATTTGCTTTATCGTTATATATGAATGTCTTATTCTTATTAGTAAAGTAGAATCATTTCGTTTTATTTATATTAACCTCCATTCACGTATTGTTCCAAAATCTTTCCACAAGTTTTAGATTATAAACCGTACCATCATAGATTGAGTAATTAGAGCTATATCATCTGCGAATGCTAATGTTGCGCAGTGATAAATTTCTCTCTCTAATCCTAAAAATATTAATTTCTTCCTCTCTTCGATGGTACTTATCAAGGGGTCCATTATTATATTAAAAAGAATTGGTGACAATGCCTCCCCTTGCTTGACATCTCTTAAAATTTTATTTTTTCCAGATTTACAATTTAAACCTTCTACTTGAGTTAAATTATTATCCAATAAATTTGTAATCAATTTAATAAGTATGAAAGGGAGCTGGAGTCCTTTAAGGGCAGTTATAATTACTTTATGGCCTACTGTATCGAAGGTTTTTGCTAGATCCACAAAAACACCGCTAAATCTCTTTTATTCCTTTTAGCACCATTAATAATATTTTCCAGGATTTTAATGTTTTCCTCACATCCTGCTACATCAGCCATAAAGCCTTCCTGTCTTTTGATAAAATTTTATCACTTTACTTAATCTATTCGCTATACTTTTTGTGAATAACCTAAGCATAATTGGCCTCTAATTATTAATATCTCTCAATCCTTCTACTTCACTCACTTTCGGAATCAATACCTACTTAGCTTTATTTGATCTGGGATTTGTCTGTTTTTATCCAAATAGCATATAATCTAGGAAGTACCGTATTGTTTTTTTTTGAATATCTTAATTATCACTTTCAGCGTTATCCTATCTGGCCCTGCAGTGGTTTTCACGTCCATTGCCTTTACGGCTTGATTCACGTCCTCCACCGTTACAGGACCGGTCAGAATTTTACCTACTGATCTCTCACCTTGACTTTTATATTTAGCAAAACCTCGCAAGGTATTTTTATCATTAGGGTTAGATAATCTCTCTTTATTATAATCCTCTAACTCTTCCTTCCTAAGGGGGCATTCGCACTTGACTGGGGCCCCCATTAGGGTTCTCGCTCGGTATTGCCTCTTAGCTTTATCTAAAACCTGAATTTCTTTAAATTTGCCCTTCTTTCTACTATGTCTTCTTTCAGCTTTATTCTCCTTCCTATTTCTTCTCTTTCCACTATCCCTTTGCTTAAAACCTATTCGTTTAACATAGTCCACTTTCTTAGAATTAACATCTTCACTATTCTTTTCTAATTTATCCATTATCCTACCCATGATATTGTCGTAGTCCTTAATAGTACCTTTATCCCTACCCATATCATCTTCTACTATTTTAATTAATTCTGTTAGTGACCTACCATTATAACCTAATTTTTCTGTAGTATTATTATTATCCTGATGACTTCTCATCTGTTCCTCTTTCCTCTACTACCATATCTACCTCCTGGTCACTATTCTCCATTTCATTATTATCACTAATATTAAGGACCAATTCTTGATCTTTACCCTTGTCATTATTGGGAGAATTGTTTGCCGGGTGGGGGGGTCACGATGAATTTTGAGCAGCTGAGCCAGGAATATGAGATATCTGTGAGGAACCTCTTTTGTTACTTTCAGCTTCAGGACTTTATACAGAAAAAGACTATATTAATGCTTCGTCTCTGAAATTCAGATATGGAGATGAGAGTGCTTCAGAGTACGGGCACTCTCTCGGTCAGCGCCTTCTGACATTTATTAGGAGGTAGTGTCTCAAAGGACATACACCACAACAGGAAGAGGCTATTCAACCCCTGGAGCGTGGTTTACTGTTACGGGAGGAGGCCAGTCAGCTACTCGAGTCGATAACACTGGGCCCAGAGTAGGCCATGCAGCCCCAGTACCCTGTTATGCAGCAATAGGATCAGTCTATTCAGCCTCCTCAAGTCTGTAACATACGAACTGGAAGAGGCCACACAGGGACTGGAGATTGGTGCACTGGGATAGCAGGAGGACATTCAGTCCAATCGAGCCTGTTGCACGGGAAATGCAGAAGGATGCAATCTATGAGATTTCTTATGGGAAAGGACAAAGACGTTTACCTCACGTGTCTGGTGTATGGGAACAGAGGAAGGCCAATCGTTCCCTCAGTCCTATATCAGGGATGCAGGAGAGACCGTTCAGTATCGACATTCTGTGATGGAGGAATATGAAAAGATTTTTTCAGCCCATCAAACTGTTATATAGCAACAGGAAGATTGCATAAGCCCTCACGGCTCTTACGCATCAACAGGAGGAGGAAAGGCAGACCATCGAGACTGTGATGTGGAACACCAGAAAGACATCAGCCCACCGATTTTGTGCACCAGGAACAGAATGAGTCCATTCAGCGACTCCGACCTCTTACAGAGCAATCAGAGCAGGTCATTTCACGCCATGTGCCAATTATACAGGATTGGAGCAAACAAAGAGATTATAGAGCAGTAAGAACTTAGAATTATCACCTTCACGATGGAATATAGTAGTGAGAAAACTGTTCAAACTTAAGAAATATTGTTAAAGTCGATTATTCAGGAATTAATGACAAGAAATTTGAAAAGTCAAAGCACAATCCATCAGAATCAACATGATTTCGATCATGGGGATCTGAGAGATGAAATATTTGGACTTCCAGAAGGCACTGAATAGCTCTGCACAAATGATTAATCTGCAGAATAAGATCGCTTACGGTTAAAAGTAATTTTTCAGCTTGGATACAGCCTTGGTGAAGCAACAAAATGCAATGAGATGGAAACATATGGGTCATTTTCTGTTGACAAAAAGCAACTTTTAGGAAACCATATGTCTTGGTCCCCAGGCCCCAAATATTTGCAATCGAAAGTCTTAAGTAGTTGAGAGGATAGAACATGTTATAACCAAATTAACAGATGGCACTTACTCAGGTGAGAAATTGTAATGAAGATGCTAGAAGTTAGAAAATGTATATGGATAGGTTGGGGCAACATTTGACAGAAGAAACTGAACAACGAAAAGTATGAGTGTATCTGTTTGGATCAGTGTAGCAGAAAGACAAATTATTATCCAAATGGAGAGAGACTTCAGAATGACTAGGTACAGAGGGATCTGGCTGTCTGCGTCCATACTACAGAATACTCCAATGTAGGTACAGCAGATAATGAGAAAGGCAAGTGCAACTTTGGCATTTATTTCTAAAACAATGGATTATAAAGGGAGGGAGGTGTGAGATCGCAACTGAGTACTGTGGACAATCTTGGTGTCCTGACTGTAGGAGGGATGTATTTGCCATGGAGGCAGTTCAGATGTCGTTTACTCGATTTACTCCAGAGATGAGGAGATTGTCCTCTGAATAGAGATTGAGCAATTCAGGCCAACACTGCCTGGAGTATAGAAAAATGAGAGGAGATTTCGGAGGTCTGGACGATGTTAAAGGTGATTTACAATGTAGATGGGAAGTTGATATTTCCTCATGTGGGACAATCTCGAACGATCCTAAAACCATAGTTTTAGGATGAGGTGGGGGAGAAATGAAACAGGGATGAGGAGAACATACTTCTGTCACAGGGTTGGGAATCTGTGTAATTCATTGCCCCAGAGTGCAGTTGGTGCTGGGATATTGAGTAAGTGAAGGAATATGGAGAGCGGACAGGAACGTGGAACTGAGGCCGCAATGACATCAGCTATGATTGTATTCAATGACAGAAGAGGCGTGAGGGGCTGGATTGCTGAACTGATGCTCCTCGTTCTTTTCAGCGCTTTGAATGTGTTACACATAAATGGGGGAGGACTGGTTATCAGACAGGAAACAGACACTCGAATAAATCAGCCTTAGTCAGTTTGACAGAACGTCACCAGTGGAGTCACACAGTGACCAGTGCTGGGTCCACAGCTCTTTCCAATCTGTATCAATGATCAGGAAGAGTGGAACAAATGTACTGTAACTATGTATGCCGATTAAACTAAGATATACAGAAAACTAAATTATCAAGGGAAGGTGGAGAGTCTGTAATTGGATATTGACAGGTGATGTCAATGGATACAAGTTTAGCAAATGGGATTAAAGATAATATATAGTCTGTCATTTTCTTTAGGAAGAATGGTAGGTAGTATGTTACTGAAACGGAAAAATACTACAGGACTTAGTGATGCAGTGTGTACTGAAGGGTTCATTCTGACCCGATCAGACACGGGAAGTGTTGCTCCATCTTCCTGATGTTCCTAGGGACCCCATTGCTCTCAACCACCATATATATCCTCCGTCTCCGAATGGTGATGTTGATGTCGGCATACTGAGAGATGATGGATCTGTCAACCACTCCTGCCTGGAAAGTTCGGGATCATAGAAGCTGAGTGAAACAGTGATCCTGGCAGCACCGTCCTCCCCCGGTGTGAAGATGCAGATCGTGTTGAAGGAAGTGACACCACTCTGTGACCAGGTCCTTGTTCAATCAGGGTCCCCTCACACTCTGCTCCTGAGTTAAATGTAACTTGGGAAGCTGTTCCTGGAAAACCCAGTGTGGATACAGCAGATCCCTTTCCCCAAGCACACTCACTCTGTGGTTTCAGATCTTCCTCTCTGTGCAGCCTCTGCTCCATTTGTTGTTCATCTTACAGACACAGATGTTCTAACTACAGTCCCCATGCTCCATCCAGTGTTGGGTCACCAAATCCTCAGGTCTCCCTGAATGTCTGAGGTAGCTCACAGCACAACCTCTAGCAAACCATCCACTAACGTTTCAATAACAGGAGTCAGTCAGAAGCCCCTCAGCTCCAAGTTAGATGCCTGCTCTTTTACAATTATACTCGAGAGGTTTCCTCGTGTGACTGACTACACAATCATCTGAGAGGGACAAGCACAGGGGTTCAGTGGACACGCACAGTCCAAGGTTCAAAGGCGTGTATAAAGCTGCTGGAACTCCTGTCCAACATGGAGCACCACATGGGGCACACCGGCAAGTGAACAGCAGTCAAACACACACCCCTGCCCATGGAGCAGTACATGGGACACACCGGGAAGTGAGCAACAGTCAAACACAGACACCCCTGTCAATGGAGTACCACATGGTGCAGACCAGGAAGCGAACAGCAGCCAACCACATACACCACTGGCCATGGGGTACCACATGGGACAGACCGGAAAGTGAACAACAGTCCAGCACACACACACCCCTGTCCATGGAGCACCACACGCGGCACAGTGGGAAGTGAACACCGGCCCAGCACACACACACCCCTGTCCATGGAGCACCACATGGAACACACCGGGAAGTGAACAGCAGTCTGACACATACCATTTCATTGTTTCTGAGCTTCGCAATGCCAGCTCTCGATACACTAGGGATCCAAATGGGACCCACAGCCGGGATGTACAGGAGACCACGAGCCATACGTTTAGCACATTGTTTGTGAGCTTCATAATGATTTCCCCAGGATTCCAGGTATATGAGCACCAACGACCAGGTTAAGGTATAGAAGTACGGATATTCATGTTATAATTGGATGATTACTTGATCGACAAGTTCAGTAAACGTGGCTCTTCTCAGACAAATGGGATTAACTGGATGAGTAGTACTTTCTTAGGTCCAATAACAAAAATAAGAATATAAAGCAAATGTGCAGACAAATCAGCTGAAATCCACGTCACAGAATCAGACACCATAAACCAGATGATATATCTGTGCAGCATGTAGCAGTGTTCAGACCAGGCTAGTGTACTGCTCAATACAACCCAGCAATCTGTGCAGACCACACCGATCCATGAACTGCCTCTCCAGCACTGGGAGCTATGCATTGAACAGCAGTGAATTGTTATGTAAACCAGGAACATTTACCCTCCCAGCATGTAGAGCAGTGTACACCAACTCAGGGGATGGATCTGTAAACCAGGAGTAATTACCCTACCAACATGTAGAACTGTGAACACCACCCCAGTGCATTGTTCAGTAACACTGTGTTAGATCACTGCCCAGCCAGGGGAAACCTGCAGCCCATGCTGTAAGTGACGGGATGTGCAGCTCCAATCCATTTGCAGCTCCATATCTCCATTGTATCAATGGATGTAGAATATCTCAAGAGGAAGGAGGAAAATGACTTAGGGTTAAGTAGGCAAGGATCAGACAAGGCTCTAGAGGGTTACAAGGTCGTCAGGAAGGAAGTGAAGAATAATCTCAGGAGAGCAAGAAGCCGGCATGAAAAAGACTTGGTGAGTAGGATTAAGGTAAAACTTAAGATGTTCTATACTTTTGTGAGGAACAATATTATTGCTTTAGTGAGGGTAGGGCTCATCAGGATAGTGGAGGGAACTTGCGCCAGGAGTTGGAGGAGATAGGGGAACATAGAACATAGAACATTACAGCGCAGTACAGGCCCTTCGGCCCTCGATGTTGCGCCAACCTGTCGTACCAATCTGAAGCCTATCTAACTTACACTATTCCATGTACGTCCATATGCTTGTCCAATGACAACTTAAATGTGCTCAAAGTTGGCGAATCTACTACTGTTGCAGGCAAAGCATTCCAAAGCTCTCTCTTTAGGTCTTTCCTGGCTACCTTGTAACCGTCAAGTGCCCTAACTGAGCCTTCACATCCCATCCTAACATAAGTCACCGTCTTCCTCTTGACCAGAGATTCCACTTCATTCGTAAACCACCACTCCCGCACTCTACAGCTTCCTCCCTGCCTGACATATACATACATATCAATGACAAACAGTAGCTTTTCGTTGAATAAGCTCCACAATTCCAATGTGCCCATCCCCAACAGTTTCCTTCCCGATCATATGCTTCCTAAATCTTGCCTAATGGCAACGTAATTGCCTTTCTCCCAGCTGTAACTCTTACACAGTGGTATACACCTATCCCTTTCTATCACTAAACTAAACGTAACAGAATTGTGATTGCTATCACCAAAGTGCTCACCTCCTTCCAAGTCTAACACCTGGCCAGGCTCATTACCCAGTATCAAAACTAAGGTGGCTTCGCCCCTTGTAGGCCTGTCTGTATACTGTGTCAAGAAGACCTCCTGCACTCAATGGACAAAATCTGACCACTCTATAGTACTCGTACTATAGTGTTCCCTTTCAATATTTCAAAATTTGAAGTTCCCCATTACATCTACCCTGTCTCTGTCACTCCTATCGAGAATCATCTTTGCTATCCTTTCCTCTATATCTCTGGAACTATTCGGAGGCCTAAAGAAAACTCCCAACGGGGTGATCTCTCCTTTCCTGTTTCTAACTTCAGCCCATACCACCTCAGTTGACGAGTCCTTAAACATCCTTTCTGCAACTGCAATACTGTCCTTGACCAACAATGGAACAAATCGCCCTCTTTTACCATTTTCTCTGTTCTTACTGAAACATCTAAATCCTGGAACCTGCAGCAACTATTCCTGTCACTGCTCTAACCATGTCTCCAAAATGGCCACAACATTGAAGTCCCAGGTACCAACCCATGCTGCAAGTTCACCCACTTTATTCCGGATGCTCCTGGCATTGAAGTCGACACACTTCAAACCAACGTCTTGCTTGCCGGTGCCATCTTGCGTTTCTGAAATTTGATTTTAGACCTCCCTACTCTCAACCCTTTCTGTACTCGAACTACAATTTTGGTTCCCATCCCCCTGCTGGATTTGTTTAAACCCACCCCAAAAGCCTGAGCGAATTCCACACACCACACCCCCCCCCGCCCCCCCCCCCAGGAGATTGGTGCCCCTCTAGTTCAGATGAAGCCCATCCTGCTTGTAGAGGTCCCACCTACCCCAGAAAGAGCCCCAATTATCCAAGAATCCAAAACCCTCCCACCTGCACCATTCCTGCAGCCACGTGTTCACCTTCTCTCTCTCCCTACTCCTTGCCTCACTCGCACGTGGCACGGGCAAGAAACCAGAGCCAACAAATCTGATCGTCCTAGCTCTAAGCTTCTATCCTAGCTCCCTGAATTTCTGCCTTTAATCCCCATCTCTCTTCCTACCTATGTTGTTGGTGCTTATGTGGACCATGACTTGGGGCTGCTCCCTCTCCCCCTTAAGGATCCGAAAAATACGATCAGTGACATCACAAGCTCTGGTATCTGGGAGGCAACACACCAACCGCGAGTCTCTGTCATCCCCACAGACCCTCCTATCTATCCCCCAAACTATGGAGTCCCCAATGACTACTGCTCTGCTCCTCTTCCCCTTTCCCTTCCAAGCAGCAGGGACAGGCGCTGTGCCAGATCCCTCTACCCAACTGCTTTCCCCTGGTAAGTCCCCCCCATAGTATCCAAAATGGTATATTTATTGTTGAGGTGAATGGCCATAGGGGATCCCTGCACTGCCTGCTGGTTCCCTTTCCGTCCCCTGACTGCAACCCATTTGCCTTTTTCTTGTACCTTAGGAGTGACTACCTCCTGTAACTCCTCTCAATAACCCCCTCTGCCTACCGAATGATCCGAAGTTCTCGCAGCTACAGCTCCAATTCCCTAACGCGGTTTTCAAGGAGCTGGAGTCAGGTGCACTTCCAGCAGATGTAGTCAGCAGGGACACTGGTGGTGACCCTTACCTCTCACATTCTGCAGGAGGAACATTCAACTGCCCTAAGCTCCATTTCCACTAGTCTAAATTCCCAAAGAGACTGTTGAAAAAAAAAGGAATTATAAAAACTCGTTAACTTTCCAAGCTGTGGCACAGGGACTTTGTTTTTGTTTAGAGAAGGAGGGTGGGTGCTTTAACAGATTATAAGGTAAGGTGAGCTTTTCTGGGTGTTTGGTTTAATTCACAAACGGGTTCATTGCTGTGTCATAACAGCACACTTGGCACATTGTGTTCAGTTCTGGTCACCTTGTTATAAGAATGACGTAGAAGCTTTAGTGAGGGTGCAGAGGAATCTCTAGGGATCAACAGAAATATTGGCACACACCACACGATCGAGTGAAATATTGAGGAAGTCACCACGCGAAAAATAAATACTGACAGATTCTGCATGTCTGTATAAACGTCAATGTGTCAGTGTTTGTGGTGTGTCTGTACTGATGTCTGTATATCTGTGTGTGCACGTGCATCAGTGTATTGGCATTTCTCTCTGTGTGCTTTAGTATTTGTGTGACTGCACCAATCTCTATGTATGCCTGTGTAACTATATGCATATCTTTGTGTACCTGCGTGTCTCTGCGTATCCGTGTGCACAGCGGATCTGCCAGCCTCTGTGGTTTTTAAAGTTATGCAATGTCCGCCTCTGCTGGCCTTCACACTCTACTGCATTGATGGCAGTGGAGGGAGAAAACCATAAGGGATTCAGTCTAGGAATTGGGGAGAGGGAGGTAGATCATAGCACCATCCAAACTAACAGCACCCATCTGCACATGCACTACAACACACACAGTTGGGTGTAGGGAGGATCATAATTGTACTGAGGACACTCAGAGTGGCGAATGCTCCTGAGTAACATCTGTGCTCTCTCTGCAATGTGAAAGTGATTTGTCCTTGAAGATTATTCGTTACACAGAGTGTACACCTTAAAGAATATTTCCACTGCAACTTCATCCAAGCAACTCTGACCAAATCATCTGTAAGGTGATGCGATGAATTTATTACATGTTCTATAAATTGAAATATTCTATAATTCACCCCGACAAGGTGTAAGTGAGAAAGAATTGAGAAGTCCTGAAACTGCCCCAGTGGTGGTGGTAATATATCTAGGTATCAGACAAAACTGTTCTGTGCATCCAAAGATATTTGCAAAACCAAGCAGCTGTGCAATGTGAGAGATTCACAGTTTTTTATGTCCTCTGATCGAAAAAAAACTGACACTTGTGCAGTGGCATGGAGAGACCAGCAGAGGGTGGAATTGTATGAATATAAACTTAACAGGGACAGACGTAAAGGTGGAAGTGGGGAGTAAGGGTTTATTTCAATTTCAATGGATTTACCCCAAAAATCACAGAGCCATCATTTCAGAGATGCACACAAACATACATCGACACATTAAACACACAACACGTATAAATAGAGATATGGACACTAACACACAAACACATGCACACGCCCGCACACAGACACCGTGTTTTCTTTAAGATAGAGATAAGTATGTTTTTCATGAATAAGGGAATCAATGGTCAGTTGGTGAAGGCAGGAGAATGTGGCTGACAGACATTTTAACTGTGATCAAACGGCACAGCAGATCCAAGGGGCTAAATGGCCTAATTCTGTCCCAATTTCCTATTTTGTGAAGGGATTCATTTTGGAAGTCGATTTTGAATGCCGATTACTGGGACAAATGTAGGATTCGTCGCAGTGTGGAGGAACA
The DNA here is from genome assembly GCF_047496795.1 of Chiloscyllium punctatum. Taxonomy (NCBI): domain Eukaryota; kingdom Metazoa; phylum Chordata; class Chondrichthyes; order Orectolobiformes; family Hemiscylliidae; genus Chiloscyllium; species Chiloscyllium punctatum. The sequence goes on along the minus strand of NC_092745.1, from coordinate 6,452,070 downwards.
AACGGATATTGGAGTCCATGTCTGTCGATGTCTCAGTTGCCACCTCAGTTGATAGGGTTGTTAAGAAGGCGTATGGTGTGTTAGTTTTCATTAGCAGGTGGACTGAATTGAAAAGCCGCAAGATTATGCTGCAGGTCTATAAAACTCTGGTGAGACCACATTTGAAATGTTCTGTTCGCCTCAGTAAAGAAAGGATATGGAAGCTTTAGAATGGGTGCAGAGGAGATTTACCAGAATGCTGCCTGGACGAGAGGGCTTGTCTTATGAAGAAAGGTTGAGGGTGCTATGGCTTTTCTCATTGGAGTAAAGAAGGAAGAGAGGTAACTTGATAGAGCTAAACAAGATAGTGAGAGTTACAGACAGGGTAAATAGCTAGAGACATCCTCCCACGAATGATTGTCAAGAGGTAAGCATAATTTTAAGGTGTTTGGAGAAAGGTTTTGGAAGATGTCAAAGGCAGTGAGACACCAGCCCCCTTCCCCCTCCCCCAAAACCAGGTCCCTGGTACAGTGAGACAGCCGTGCTAACCACTGACACATCATGCCCCACTCCCGCTCCCCCAAACCGGGTCCCTGGTACCGTGAGACAGCCGCGCTAACCACTGAGACAACATGCCCCCCACTCCCCATCCCCCCCCAAACCGGGTCTCTGGGACTGTGAGACAGCCGTAGTAACCATTGAGACACCATGTCCCCCTCCCCATCCCGCCCAAACCGGGTCCCTGTTACTGTGAGACAGCCGTGCTAACCACTGAGACACCATGTCCTCCTCCCCCTCCCCCAAACCAGGTCCCTAGTACTGTGAGACAGCCGTGCTAAGCACTGAGACACCTAGCCCCCTTCCCCTTCCGTCAAACTGTGTCCCTGGTACTGTGGGACAGCCGTGCTAACCACTGAGACACCAGCCCCCCTTCCAAAACCAGGTCTCTGTACTGTGAGACAGCCGTGTTCACCACTGAGACACCATGCCCCCTCCCCTCCCCACAAACCGGGTTCCTCGTACTGTGAGACAGCCGTGCTCACCACTGAGACACCATGCCCCCCCCCCATCCCCCCAAACCCGGTCCCTGGTACTTTGAGACAGCTGTGTTAACCACTGAGACACCATGTCCCAATTCCCCACCCCCATCCTCCAGCCGGGTCTCTGGTTCTCTGAGACAGCTGTGCTAACTACTGAGACACTATGCCCCCACTCGTTTCCCCAAACCACGTCCCTGGTACTGTGAGACAGCCGTGCTAACCACTGAGACACCAGCCCCCCCTCCAAAACCAGGTCCCTGTACTGTGAGACAGCCGTGCTCACCACTGAGACACCATGCCCCCCCCCTCCCTTCCCCCCAAACCCGGTCCCTGGTACTTTGAGACAGCTGTGTTAACCACTGAGACACCATGTCCCAATTCCCCACCCCCATCCTCCAACCGGGTCCCTGGTTCTCTGAGACAGTCGTGCTAACCACTGAGACACTATGCCCCCACTCCTTTCCCCAAACCACGTCCCTGGTACTGTGAGACAGCCGTGTTAACCACTGAGACACCATGACCCCTCCCCTCCACTCAAACCGGGTCCCTAGTACTGTGAGACAGCCATGCCCACCACTGAGACACCATGCCCCCCTCCCCTCCCCTCAAACCGGGTTGCTGGTACTGTGAGACAGCCGTGCTCACCACTGAGACACCATGCCCCCCTCCTCTCCCCACAAACCGGGTCCCTGGTACTTTGAGACAGCTGTGTTAACCACTGAGACACCATGTCCCAATTCCCCACCCCCATCCTCCAACCGGGTCCCTGGTTCTCTGAGACAGTCGTGCTAACCACTGAGACACTATGCCCCCACTCCTTTCCCCAAACCACGTCCCTGGTACTGTGAGACAGCCGTGTTAACCACTGAGACACCATGACCCCTACCCTCCCCTCAAACCGGGTCCCTAGTACTGTGAGACAGCCGTGCTCACCACTGAGACACCATGGCCCCCTCCCCTCCCCTCAAACCGGGTTGCTGGTACTGTGAGACAGCCGTGCTCACCACTGAGACACTAATCCCACCTCCTCTCCCCACAAACCGGGTCCCTGGTGCTTTGAGACAGCTGTGTTAACCACTGAGACACCATGTCCCAATTCCCCACCCCCATCCTCCAACCGGGTCCCTGGTTCTCTGAGACAGTCGTGCTAACCACTGAGACACTATGCCCCCACTCCTTTCCCCAAACCACGTCCCTGGTACTGTGAGACAGCCGTGTTAACCACTGAGACACCATGACCCCCTCCTCTCCCCACAAACCGGGTCCCTGGTACTTTGAGACAGCTGTGTTAACCACTGAGACACCATGTCCCAATTCCCCACCCCCATCCTCCAACCGGGTCCCTGGTTCTCTGAGACAGTCGTGCTAACCACTGAGACACTATGCCCCCACTCCTTTCCCCAAACCACGTCCCTGGTACTGTGAGACAGCCGTGTTAACCACTGAGACACCATGACCCCTCCCCTCCACTCAAACCGGGTCCCTAGTACTGTGAGACAGCCATGCCCACCACTGAGACACCATGCCCCCCTCCCCTCCCCTCAAACCGGGTTGCTGGTACTGTGAGACAGCCGTGCTCACCACTGAGACACCATGCCCCCCTCCTCTCCCCACAAACCGGGTCCCTGGTACTTTGAGACAGCTGTGTTAACCACTGAGACACCATGTCCCAATTCCCCACCCCCATCCTCCAACCGGGTCCTTGGTTCTCTGAGACAGTCGTGCTAACCACTGAGACACTATGCCCCCACTCCTTTCCCCAAACCACGTCCCTGGTACTGTGAGACAGCCGTGTTAACCACTGAGACACCATGCCCCCCTCCTCTCCCCACAAACCGGGTCCCTGGTACTTTGAGACAGCTGTGTTAACCACTGAGACACCATGTCCCAATTCCCCACCCCCATCCTCCAACCGGGTCCCTGGTTCTCTGAGACAGTCGTGCTAACCACTGAGACACTATGCCCCCACTCCTTTCCCCAAACCACGTCCCTGGTACTGTGAGACAGCCGTGTTAACCACTGAGACACCATGACCCCTCCCCTCCACTCAAACCGGGTCCCTAGTACTGTGAGACAGCCGTGCCCACCACTGAGACACCATGCCCCCCTCCCCTCCCCTCAAACCGGGTTGCTGGTACTGTGAGACAGCCGTGCTCACCACTGAGACACCATGCCCCCCTCCTCTCCCCACAAACCGGGTCCCTGGTACTTTGAGACAGCTGTGTTAACCACTGAGACACCATGTCCCAATTCCCCACCCCCATCCTCCAACCGGGTCCCTGGTTCTCTGAGACAGTCGTGCTAACCACTGAGACACTATGCCCCCACTCCTTTCCCCAAACCACGTCCCTGGTACTGTGAGACAGCCGTGTTAACCACTGAGACACCATGACCCCTCCCCTCCACTCAAACCGGGTCCCTAGTACTGTGAGACAGCCATGCCCACCACTGAGACACCATGCCCCCCTCCCCTCCCCTCAAACCGGGTTGCTGGTACTGTGAGACAGCCGTGCTCACCACTGAGACACCATGCCCCCCTCCTCTCCCCACAAACCGGGTCCCTGGTACTTTGAGACAGCTGTGTTAACCACTGAGACACCATGTCCCAATTCCCCACCCCCATCCTCCAACCGGGTCCCTGGTTCTCTGAGACAGTCGTGCTAACCACTGAGACACTATGCCCCCACTCCTTTCCCCAAACCACGTCCCTGGTACTGTGAGACAGCCGTGTTAACCACTGAGACACCATGACCCCTACCCTCCCCTCAAACCGGGTCCCTAGTACTGTGAGACAGCCGTGCTCACCACTGAGACACCATGGCCCCCTCCCCTCCCCTCAAACCGGGTTGCTGGTACTGTGAGACAGCCGTGCTCACCACTGAGACACTAATCCCACCTCCTCTCCCCACAAACCGGGTCCCTGGTGCTTTGAGACAGCTGTGTTAACCACTGAGACACCATGTCTCAATTCCACACCCCCATCCCTCCAACCGGGTCCCTGGTACTGAGAGTCAGCCGTGCTAATCACTGAGACACCATGCACCCTCCCCCTCCTCCTGTCCCGCAATCCGGGTCCCTGGTACTGTGAGACAGCCGTGCTAACCACTGAGACAATATGCCCCCTCCCCCTCACCCCAACCAGGTCCCAGGTACTGTGAGACAGCCGTGCTAACCACTGAGAAACCATGACACCCCTCTCCCTCCCCCCAAACCGGGTCCCGGGTACTGAGAGTCAGCCGTGCTAATCACTGAGACACCATGCACCCTCCCCCTCCTCCTGTCCCGCAATCCGGGTCCCTGGTACTGTGAAACAAGCATGGTAACCACGGAGACACAATTCCCCATTCCCGCCCCCTCCCCCAAAGCGGAGTCACTGTGCTCGGTAATAGTGTGGAAAAGTAAATAAAAGTGATGAGCTTAGAGCTATGATGTTGTGGCCATAACAGAGACGTGGGTTTCTCAGGGGCTGGAATGGTTGCTGGATGTTCCAGGGTTTAGAACATTTAAAAAAATAGTGAGGAGGTAAAAAGAGGAAGGGGTGTAGCACTGCTAATCAGAGAGAGTATCACAGCTACAGAAGTTAACATTATCGAGGAAGGTCTGCCTACTGAGTCAGTATGGGTGGAAATTAGGAACAGCAAGGCAGCAATCACCTCACTCGGGGTTAAATACAGGCCCCCCAATAGAAGCAGGGAGATTGAAGAAAGCAAAGGTCGGCAGATTTTGGAAAAGTGTGAATGGAATAGGATAGTTGTAATGGGTGACTAACTTTCCCAATATTGATTGGAACCTCCTTCCAGCAGATAATTTGGAAGGAGCTGTTTTTGTAAGGTGTGTTCAAGAGGGTTTCCTAACTCAGTACGTTGACAGGCTGACGAGGGGAGAGACCATTTTGGATTTGGTGCTCGGTAATGAGCTGGGGCAGGTGTCAGATCTTGCGGTGGGACAGCATTTAGGTGATAGTGACCACAACTGCCTCATCTTGTACATAGCCATGGAGAAGGAGAGAAGCAGGCACAATGGAAGGATATTTAGTTGGGGAAAAGGAAACTATGATACTATCATACTGTGTTGAGAAGCATGAACTGGGAGCAATTGTTCCATGGAAAGGGCACTATCGACATGTGGAGACTGTTGAAGGAACAGTTGTTGCGAGTGATGAATAAATATGTCCCTCTGAGACGGCAAGAAAGGGTAAGATAAAGGAACCTTGGATGACGAGAGCGGTGGAGCTTCTCGTCAAAAGAAAGAAGGCAGCTTACGAAAGGTGAAGGAAGCAAGGGTCTTGCTCAGCTCTAGAGGATTACAGGCAGGCAAGGAAGGAGCTCAAAAATGGTCTGAGGAGAGCCAGGAGGAGGCAGGAAAAAGGCTTGGCAGGAATGATTAGAGAGAATCTAAAGGCATTTTGCACATATGTGAGGAAGAAGAGAATGAGCAAAGAAAGTGTATGGCCGATCAGTGATAGCATAGGGAACTTGTGTAAAGAGTCTGAGGAGGTAGGGGAAGCCATAAATGAGTTTTTTGCTTCTGTCTTTACGAAAGAAAAGGACTTTGTAGTGAATGAAACCATTGAGGAGCAGGTGATCCTGCTGCAACAGATAGATTGAGGAAGCTGATGTGTTGAAAATTTTGACAAACATTAATATTAACAAGTCGCCAGGGCCAGAGCAGATTTGGCCTCGGTTGCTATGGGAAGTGAGAAATGTGATTGCTTCGCCGCTTCCGAAGATCTTTGCATCCTCGCTCTCCACCGGATTCGTACCTGAGGACTGGAGGGAGGCAAATGTAATTCCTCTCTTCAAGAAAGGAAATAGGGAAATCCCCGGAAATTACAGACCAGTTAGTCTCACGTCTGTCATCTGCAAGGTGTTAGAAAGGATTCTGCGGGATAGGATTTTTGACCATCTGGAAGAGCATGGCTTGATTAAATGCAGTCAGCACGGCTTTGTGAGGGGCAGATCATGCCTCACGAATCTTATTGAGTTCTTTGAGGATGTTACTAGGAAGGTTGATGAGGGTCGAGCGGTGGATGTTGTGTATCTGGACTTCAGAAGGCATTTGATAAGATTCCCCATGGTCGACTCGTTCAGAAGGTCAGGAGGAATGGGATACAGGGAAATTTAGCTGTCTGGATATAGAATTGGCTGGTCGACAGAAGACAGCGAGTGGTTGTGGAAGGAATATATTCTGCCTGGAATTCAGTGGTGAATGGTGTTCCACAGGCTCTGTTCTTGGGCCTCTACTCTTTGTAATTTTTATTAAGGACTTGGTTGAGGAGATTGAAGGATGGGTTAGCAAGTTTGCAGAGGACACAAAGGTTGGAGGTATCATTTACAGTATACAGGACTGTTGCAGGCTGCAGCATGTCATTGCCAGGATGCAGAGGTGGGCTGAGAGGTGGGAGATGGAATTCAAACTGGATAAATGCGAAGTGATGCATTTTGGAAGATCGAACTTGAAAGTTGAGTACAGGATTAAAGGCAGCGTTGTGGAGGAACAGCGGGATCTAGGTATGCAGGTACATAGATCTCTTAAAATTTCCACCCAGGTGGACAGGGTTGTTAAGAAAGCAGATGGCGTTTTTGGCTTTCATTTACCGGGGGATTGAGTTTAAGAGCTGTGATATCTTGTTGCAGCTCCATTTACTCATACCCCTATACTTATTCTCCCATTTCCTCATACTCCGACACTGATTTCTCCTGCTTTTTCATATAACGATACTAATTCTGCCATTTCATCATATCCCAGTATGATTCTCTCATTTCCTGATGCCCGAGTTTAAATCTCGCATTTAGGAGTGCCCTACTCTAATTCGACACTTTAATGGTGACTTGCACCAAATATCTAATTTAAGTCCACTCCGCCCCACTTCTTCCATTAACTATGTAGCTGCAAGGATTCTCCCATGTCGTGATCCACTGCTGTAATTCTCCGATTTTGGCGTTTGCTGCATCAAATTCTCAAATTGACAATTCTGCACTAATCCACCCTTTCGTCATGAACTGAAGAAACTCTCCCACTGAGTATTGCCTTGCCCCAACTCTCCTGTTTTGCTGTTTCCTGACAAACATCTTCCACATAATGGTTTACTGCTCAATGTTTTTTCATTAATTTCGCCCTGCATCGAATGGCCACTTTCCTGCACTTTACAACATTTCTCCGACTTACTGATTCCTGCCCGTGTTCTCCCATTTAACTATGGTCTGTTCCAACTCTGCATGCTTTAATCACCCCGCACCAATTCTCGAATTCAATATTGCCCTGAAACAATTCTCATGTTCATTGACACACAAACCAACTTCTCCCAGTGTGGGGAACGCCACTCTGACTCTCTGAGATAGTGGTGTCATACCCACATCGCTGTTAAAGTTCCAGTGTGCCATTTTTCCATTTTGTTGTTCCTGCAACAATTGTCCCAAATACAGCTTCACTTCTGTGCACCATTCTACCATTTTCGAATCCTGCACGAATCTTCTTTTCATCAGCAGCTGCACCTCCACCACATTTAATATTATTCAGCACCAGTTCTCCCACGTCTTCCACCAATTCTCTCCTTTCGTGACATCGGCACCAACTCTCCCATTATTGATGCCCTGCGTCAATTGTCCCATTGCGTTGTTTCCTGATACACTTCCTCCACGTATTGGCTTCCATGCTCCAAAGTTTATTTTTCACTTCTTGGTGAGCGGACTCGAATCTCAACTTTACTGCTGCTTGCAAAATTGTTCCTACTCAATGATTGCCTGCCCCTATTCTTCCATTTAGAGGTGTTCTGCAAAAATTCTTTAATGAATAGGCAATTTGTACTAATTTTCCAATGTAATTGCACTGTGCAACAATTCTCCCATTTACTGATACCCAACAATTCTCCCACTGCCTGACACCCTGACACCCTGACACCTGTCGTGGAAATTTAATCGACTCGAATCAACTGCTAGCAAGAGCAAAGGAAAGGCTTTATATTTCAACCTGTGCATGCAGAGCGGCCAATATACTTGGCAAAAGTGCCTTATGTAAGGGCTGTGAACAAACTTCACATATTCGTGTTCTACTATTCTTATCACATGCTCAAGGACAGGAGTTGGGAAACATTCGAGCTCATATTTTCTCATCCCCATGCCTTGGACATAATTGTCTTTATGTTTTCCGAAGCTTTTTTCTGAACTCGGCTGCTCACAAGGACAGGTGAAATATTTGCAAAGTTCCACAAAGACAAGCTGACTCCTCGACGCAGAGTTCAGCAAAGTGTTTTCATATTTCAGCGAAGTATTAAATTTTGCAAAACATTCTCTGACAGATTTCACAGTAAATGTTAATTTTGTTAATTTTCCATTACATTTTCCAAATTTATGTCATTTTACAACAAGGACAACAACCAAATAAAAAGCCAGATTGCTATATATCAAAAATAATTTATGAACACCAGGCATTTCCTCAGACACCACCTAACTCTAACAAAGCTTTGTGGTGGTTTTTCCATTTCCCTGATTACCCGATACACAGCCCATCTTCACACATCATATTCGTCAACGTCGCTGTAGGGTGCGGACAAGCAATCGGATCTTCCTTCTTTGCGGCCACTGATAGTTTAACATTTCGTATCCTACTGCATTCATAAGCAAGTGGTGTAGGCAGGTACACAACTAGGGTCTTATTCAAAGCAGTATAAATATGACCTGTCCTACAACTAGTAGAACGATACGGGTCCATTACCCCCATCCTCCATAAGGGACATGAGCCATCGGGAGGAGGAGTAATCTGCTCGTGGAGGAGGTCATTTAGCTGCCTTCATACCATTTATTAAACCAGTAATATTTTGGGACTCATCAGGAATATTAATACAGCACGAGGTACCTAACGTTTTGCAGACGCCCCCTCTCTTGGCCGTCAGGATGTCTCGTACTAATCGATTTTGTGTCACTGCTTCCGAACCGTCATTAACTCAGTCTTAATGAGTGCCAGGCCTTCCTCCGTCTCATTTGCGAATACACCATATGCGAGGATGTTCTGCGAGTGTGTACCCATTCCAATGCAGAGGGATGCCCCTTCGAGTTCGGCAATTGCTGCCTTTTAGGGCGAACACTGTTGGGTTGGTGGACAGTATCGCAGTGTAGCAGCACCCCTTTCTCCCCGGGGGAGTGGTGGTACCCTTTCTCACCACCTGCCCATATTATACCTGCCATCCTGATTAGATTAGATTACTTACAGTGTGGAAACAGGCTTTTCCGCCCAACAAGTCCACACACACCAGCCGAAGCGCAACCCACCCATGCATTTACTTAACAAATAACACTATGGGCAATTTAGCATGGCCCATTCACCCGACCTGCACATCCTGGTGACTGTGGGAGGAAACTCACGCAGACACAGCGAGAATGTGCAAACTGCACACTTTCAGTCACCTGAGGCGGGAATTAAACCGGGGTCTCTGGCGCTGTGAGGCAGCAATGCTGACCACTATGCCACCATGCCGCTCATGGTCTGACCATTGAAAAAGGAACAAGCAATGTTTCTGGTCGTATCATTTGTGTATGTTGCTGTACAAGACTTATTGTTCAAGTACAGCATCAAGGTACACTGGGAGATACCCAAAAGGAGTCTCCCCCGATTGGTGCGAATACACGTTTCTCCCCTGCAATCCACTATTTGGAAGGCTGTGGTCGGGAGCGTGTAAGGCTTGGGTCTGTCGTTAGCCTGGAGTTCGGGTGGTGACACGAGATTTGCCCAAATTGCCCCCCACTATCATGGTCAGGCTAGTCGCATCCCGTGGAAGCAGACAGCTGGCATTTCTCGCCAGGCTCTCAGTAATTTGCTGGGCAGTCTACCTTTGGGCTGTGTGCAAACATATCCAACAAGTGTAGCCAATGTCTAATCTCTCGTTTTGTCTTATGACCCAAGCACATGCTCTGTTCCCTTCACGTCTAGCAATGGCCCTTCGCAGCTCCCAACCTACTGGCGTCGAATGTACGCCATTTATATCCAGCAGGCAAATTCCCCTCCTGCTTTAAATTCGCTCTCTCGCCACGGCCGTCCCCCTTCGGGTTCGGGTGTGTCATTAATGACCTTTGCCCAGCTTGGGGTTAGGTCCATGATCTCGTTTGATTGGTTGCAATGCCCCACTGCTCCTATCGTCTGTAGTACATTCTGCACTGCATCTCTGAGGGCGCGGGTGGGACGATTGCACCACTATATTCAACTGTCTACAGATGTCGGAGAAGGATCTATCTATTCCACACCACGAGACTCCCTCATTGCTCTTCTGAGTCTTACTTTGATCATAGAATATCTATTTCCCATGTCAGGTGCCCCTTTTGCCGTGGTGGCTACTACTAAATGCCAGTCACCGGCGTGGCATGGATCCCTGCATAAATCTTAATTATCCAATTTATAGTCGTCCTTGTTACTGAACTGCTATGTGTCGCATGTAAAGATCCATTTCGTCCTATCAGTTAAGATTACCGTCAGCTGTTGCATCCCAGACGCCCCTGCCCTTATGAATAGTCCGACCAGGGCGCTTGCTAACAGTGTGAACTGGGGAAGCCCCACATTTGCGGAAGTATTCTAAAAAAATACTTGCTCTAAATTGGTTTTGCTGTTGTGCGATGTCTCCTCAGTCCCAGCTGCACGTTTGCAATGGCTGGCTTGTATCCACGTGGCTGTTCCGGCGACCTTAACAACTATCTGTGCTGTAAGACGTACTTGACACTGTCCCAGCCACCTCTTCGCCTTCCTGTTTTCCCTCCTGAAGTCTTTCGCCACCATTCAGACTCCAGACTATAGATCGTACATCTTGTCTTCTGCTGATTGGGGTAGTGCTGTCTTCAGTTGACTCTGTATTTGGGACAGATGTGTAGAGAGTTTCATGCAGTAACACAATATCTCATCCTCACAGTGGCCTGTTATCATGTCTTTTTGTGGCTAGCTGGTGTTCTGTATCCTGGTGGCTAACTGTCTTCCTGTTTGTCCTACGTATAGTTTGTGGCAGTCCTCGCATGTAATTTGGTATATGACATTGGTTTTGTCAATGGGTTGTACTGGGTCTTTTAAATTTTTTTGTTTTGTTTGAGACTATTGGTGGGATTCCGAGAGGTCTTAATAATCTGGCTGCCACTTCTGAGACTTCATTGATCTATGAAAAGGTCGATAGGGTTTCTGGCTGTGTTAGGTCTATTTGTCGTGGTTTGTTCCTGAGGAATCTGTGGACTGTATTTTTTGAGTATCCATTCTTCTTGAATACGTTTTATAGGTGGTTCTCCTGTTTTCCGAAGTTCGTCTGTGCTGAAATGTGTGGTGGTTCGTTGGAAAAGTGTTCTGATACAGCTTCCTTTTTGCGTGTTGGGATAGTTGCTGGTGTAGTTAAGTATTTGGTCAGTGTTTGTCGGTTTGTTGTATATGCAGACACACCAGAGAATTCCGAGAGGCCTCTCAGTCCAATCACAACGCCATAAACAAACACATAGATCGATTTACCATCTATCAACCCCTCAGAAAACGAATAAGAAATAATATCACCACAAACCCCAGGAACCCCATCCATAACAAACATATAAATAGAAAGCAGGAGACAACATCTTCACTTCACTTGGAGAGCACCACTGATGATGTTACCTAGCCAGGTAATGAAACGTCTGGATAACAAACGTACAGCTCAGCGAGCAAACCTACACCATAAACCTCAACCTGAGCTATAAACCTTCACAAACCTTGGGACTACTAAGCCTCTCAGGGATGCTCCATCTCGGAATTATTTCAGTTAGGAAAGCTTTGGTTATGGCAATGGCATTTTGTTTTGCCGTGGGGAATGCTTGCACCCATTTGGAAAACATATCAACTATTACCAGAAAATACCTTTTTCCTTCGCAGGGTGTTAGTTCGGTAAAATCCAGTTGTAAATGTTCAAATTGTTTTTGGTGTTTCGGAAGTGCTACATGACTCATCTGTATTCCCCTCCCCACATTATTGTTACAGATAACACATCGTTCACAATATTTCTGGAAGTAATTAGTAAATCCCTCAGTGTACCACTGTGCTGAAATGCTGTCATATCTCCCCTCTTTTGACACGTGTTCCTTACCGTGTGTCAGTTTTTTTCCCACTCAAACGTGTCTTCAAGCCTGGACTTCGACTGTGACTCCCGTACGTCTGCTGTTGTGGTAAGGATTTTTGTCATTCCCATGTCAAACTGATCATTTACCGGCTGCTGGGCTGCCGTCCTTGCCGCTGAGTCTGCCCTTGCATTTCCTTGAGAAACGGAATCGTTATTTTTCGTGTGGGCTTCATATTTACACACAGCGATTGATTTAGGCAATAGGACCGCTTCCAAGAGGTCAGAAATCTGATCACGGTGTGTGATGGGCTTTCCGGTGAAGGTCAAGAAGTCCCTGTATTTCCACAGGGTTCTAACATCATGTGGAACTCCGATTGCGTACCTGCTATCGGTTAAATATTCGCTGTCTTTCCCTTGGCCAATTTACATGAATCAGTCAATGCAACTAGCTCCACTACTTGGGCTGACAGTTGAGAAGGGAGTGATCCTGCTTTGAATACCTCATGGGTAGTTACTACAGAATCCCCAATACAATTCTGGACTATCTCCTTGCTCCTGAATGCTGACTCATCCACAAAAAAAACGCCATATTTAGATTCTGAAGTGGTGAATTCTGCAAGTCTTGTCGAGGCAGCACATTTCATTAATTACAGCGATACAATCATGTGGGTCTCTGTCTCCTTCTCTCGTGAGAGGATTAGCAGCATTAAGGACATTACATCGTTTTATTACAATGTTAGGCTTCTCCAAGAACACAGTATTGTATCTGAGTCAACGTGCTGCCGACGTATGTGCTGTCTTTTGCTCAGAAAGCAGTAAGGATACTGCATGTGCGATCAGTTTGGTTAAGTCGCCATAGCCGATTATATAACCACTACAGCTCGCAGGCATTTACGCAATCCTACCGTTACGAGGTCAAGCTTAGCCGAAAAATAAGTTGCCAGCCTGTATTTTCTCCCATGATACTCCAACAACACAGATGTCATGCAGCCATGTTTTTCATATACCATTTGACAGAAGGCTTGTTTGGATTCGGAATCCCCAGTGTAGGTGTACTTTGAAACGTCTTTTTCAATTCAGCTCGGCCGCTGGGATCCATTGCAACGACCCTTGGTTCTGCTACCCTTTTCCATGGGCCATGTCCCTTCAGGGCGCCTCAATATTTGTGTAATGTGGGATAAACGTTCTTCAGTAGGAGCGTGTGCCCAAAATGGATAGCAATTGTTTCCTCATGTGAGGCCTCGGAATTTGCTGAATTACTTGCACTTTGACTTGACCTTCCCTTGGTCTTCCCTTGTTCAGATATTAAGTGACTGAAGGACTTCACCTATTGTTGCATAAATTGAAGCTTTGTGAGACTGGCTTTGTGCCCTTCCCTCGTACAACGCAAGGGAATCCTTCTCACATTGTTCCTCTGTCGGTGCTACTATTAGGCAATCGTCTACAGATTGCAGAAGTGCAGACCCAGGGGTTAAAGCAAAAGTCTCCAGACTCCTGCGTAGAGCCTCATTATATATGGTGGGTGACTCACAGTAACATTGACAAAGTCGTGTGAACTCATAAGATTTGCCTTTGAATGAAAAAGTGAACCAGAATTGACTAACTGGATGCACCATTCCACTAAAGAATGTATTTGCCAAATCCACAGCAGGGAACCATTTACTGTCCGGTGGAAATTGAGCTAATACAGTATAGGGTTTGGGAACATTTGATGCGCGCGGGACAACACTGTTATTGACTGCCTGCAGGTCTTGAACAAACCTGCATTCCTCCGGCTCGCTTGGAATTTTTGCCTTTTTGATCAGAAAAATGGGAGTTCTCACAGGTGAGTTTACACAGGGGATTATCTCTCTAGCCTTTGGGAAGGACTGAAAGACTGGAGTAACTACGTCCATGGCCTCGGGTTTTAATGGATATTGTGCTCTGCAAGGAAAATACTCCGACTTCGTGGTTTCTCGTATTGGTTCACAACCTCGTATATGCACCACATCATTTTTGCGTTTTACCCATAATTCAGTAGGGACCGTTATTAATTTTGGGTCTGAGAAGTTTATCTTAGGGAAACGGCAGGCCAGCCTTCCAGGCTCTTCAGGGCTAGAGGGGGTTACCTCGACTGTTCTATTGCCTGATTTAGACAAATTAATTTCTTCCTATATGTCGACACATCTGCATTGAACCACATACCCACATCGTCCCAGAACACCCAACATTTCGTTCTTTATGCCTTTAGTCCCCATGGCCCCAAATCCTGCCACCAGTCACTGGACACTTTCGCCAGTGACACGCGAGGAGCATAGCCTTCCACATCAAAAATATAGAGCTTACTTGCCATCGCAGATACTCTACATAAGTTCACACTGACTGCACATCTGTCATCTCTTCAATAAAATTGCCACAATAACAACTGACCTGGTTTAACCAATCTCCTGAACCAATACTTCTCTTTTGGTTCCTCCGGGATATCGTGGTGTATGTGTGCTGTGCAGTGCAGCATATTCCAGCAAAAAAAATCGGTGTTAATAGGATTAACATGGTTACCTGCTCCCACGGCGAGTGAATTGCTTACTGAACTCATTGCTCTCTGGCTTAATAGCCACTCATAGGCATACACCAGGGGTGTTGGGTTGTATTTTAAAGTTTACACTTGTGAATCTTCCCTTTCAATTACCTGCAAGCCCGTCAGAGTACTGAGCAAATGCAACCCCAGTCTCACTATGAGATTCTAAGCCATCAAATGTAAAGAACAGAATTCCGCTAACAAAATTGAGAATTAGAATGGATACACATTACTGATTTCACACAATATGGGTGCGGTAAAACTCTCTCATATCACGATGCCTGATGCCTCCATTGAGTTCAGGAACATTCCACTCATCTTTATTGACGTCAACTCTCTGAACTGTCTTGATTTGAGGAGTGAATATGCTGACCATGTATCTACCAAAAAGGTAACTGGTGTACCTTCCACATATAACATTGAGGTAGTTGTGGTTCTGTTCGCCGAGCTGGGAATTTGTCTTGCAAACGTTTCGTCCCCTGTCTAGGTGACATCCTCAGTGCTTGGGAGCCTCCTGTAAAGCGCTTCTGTGCTGTTTCCTCTGGCATTTATAGTGGCCTTTCTCTGCCGCTTCCGGTTGTCAGTTCGAGCTGTCCGCTGTAGTGGCTGGTATATTGGGTCCAGGTCGATGTGTTTGTTGATAGAGTCTGTGGATGAGTGCCATGCCTCTCGGAATTCCCTGGCTGTTCTCTGTTTGGCTTGCCCTATAATGGTAGTGTTGTCCCAATCGAATTCATGTTGCTTGTCGTCTGTGTGTGTGGCTACTAAGGATAGCTGGTCGTGTCGTTTCGTGGCTAGTTGGTGTTCGTGTATACTTATCGTTAACTGTCTTTCTGTTTGTCCGATGTAGTGTTTTCTGCAGTCCTTGCATGGGATTTTGTACACTACATTAGTTTTGCTCATGTTGGGTATCGGGTCCTTTGTTCTGGTGAGTTGTTGTCTGAGCCTGGCTGTTGGTTTGTGTGCTGTTATGAGTCCGAGTGGTCGCAGTAGTCTGGCTGTCAGTTCAGAAATGCTCCTGATGTATGGTAGTGTGGCTAGTCCTTTGGGTTGCGGTATGTTCTCGTTCCATTGTCTTTCCCTTAGGCATCTGTTGATGAAATTGCGAGGGTATCCGTTTTTGGCGAATACTTTGTATAGGTGTTCCTCTTCCTCTTTTTGTAGTTCTGGTGTGCTGCAGAGTGTTGTGGCCCTTTTGAATAGTGTCCTGATGCAACTTCGTTTGTGTGTGTTGGGGTGGTTTCTTTCATAGTTTAGGACTTGGTCTGTGTGTGTGGCTTTCCTGTAAACCTTTGTGGTGAATTCTCCGTTCGGTGTTCTCTGTACCATCACGTCTAGGAATGGGAGTTGGTTGTCCATTTCTTCCTCTCTAGTGAATCGGATTCCTGTGAGTGTGGCATTGATGATCTGGTGTGTGTTCTCTATTTCTGTGTTTTTAATTATGACAAAGGTGTCATCCACGTATCTGACCCAGAGTTTGGGTTGAAGTTGTGGTAAGACTGTTTGTTCTAAACTTTGTATTACTGCTTCTGCTATGAGTCCAGTGATTGGCGAGCCCATGGGTGTTCCGTTGATTCGTTCGTATATTTGGTTATTGAATGTGAAGTGTGTTGTGAGGAACAAGTCCAGTAGTTTAAGTATGCCGCCTTTGTTGATATGTTCAACATCCTGTTGTCTGTTATGTCTGTCCAGCAGGTTGGCTATTGTTTCTTCGGCTCGTGTTTTGTCGATGGAGGTGAACAGTACCGTTACATCGAATGATAACATAGTTTCTTCCTTGTCTATGTGTATATTTCTGATGATGTCCAAGAATCCCAGTGTCGATTGTATAGATTGTCTGGATCCGCTGATCAGGTGTTTCAGTTTCTGCTGTAGTTCTTTGGCCAGTTTGTGTGATGGTGTCCCTGGTAGTGATACTATGGGTCTCAGTGGGATGTCTGGTTTGTGCACTTTGGGTAGTCCATAGAATCTGGGGGTGTTGTTGCTTTCAGGTTTCATTCTTTGTAGGTCAGACCTGGTTATCTGTCCGTTTTTTGTAGATTCCTCAGTGTGTTGTTTATCCTGTTGGTGAGCTGTGGGGTGGGATCAAACTCCCTCTTTTGGTAGGTGTTGGTATCTGCTAGTAGTTGTTGTGCTTTTTGCATGTGCTCTGCTTTGTCCGGGATGACCGTCATTCTGCCTTTGTCTGCTGGTAGTATAATTATGTTCTTATCGTTTCTTAGTGATTTTAGTGCTTCCTTCTCCTTGGTGTTGAGGTTATGTGTTTGTTTTTTTCTTGTTATCAGCGGTACGATACTTTGTCTCACAGTTTGTTGTGTCTCTTCTGTCAGTCCATTGTTCCTGAGTGTGCATTCTAGTGCTGCTTGGAAGTCTGCTGTCTTGGCATCCCTGTGGTTGTAGTTGAGTCCCTTGGCCAGTATTGTTCTTTCCGTGTCTGTGAGCTCTCTGTGGGAGAGGTTTTTAACCCAGGTGTGTGTTGTGGTGTCCTCTTCTTTGTGTGTTAGTTTGGCCATTTTTTCTTTTAGTGCCGTTTTTTTGCGGTGTGTGGCCCTGTTCTGTCCTATGGTGACGGCCTGTTCTATGGTCCGGGTCCATTCCTGATTGGTGGTTTTTGAAATTAACGATATTTGGCGCGCAATTTATTGTCTGTATTTGTGTAGTCTGTTGTGAGCGTCTGTAATCATTACCTGGATCATCCTGAATCCGTTCTGTCTGGCTGTGTCCCTGGCTTGTGGATTGTTGACTGGTGGTCTGTATCTGACACATGGTGGAAGGATTCGATTCTTTCGGCATTCATGCAGGAACCGGAGTTGTTCGTATGTGGCGTTTAGGCGGTTGGCACAGGATTCCCATTTCCTAGCTTGTCTTAGCGTCTCTCGCCCGTAGCTGTTCAAAGTTTGGGAGAAGATTTGTACCTTGGGTGCTCGTTGCTGTCATTCTGTTCGCCGAGCTGGGAATTTGTCTTGCAAACATTTCGTCCCCTGTCTACGTGACATCCTCAGTGCTTGGGAGCCTCCTGTGAAGCGCTTCTGTGCTGTTTCCTCCGGCATGTATAGTGGCCTGTCTCTGCCGCTTCCGCTTCCTTCTCTCTCTCCTCCAACGGTGACCTCAGCATTTGCAACTGAATATTACTAAAACTTCCTTCCTCCAGAAAAACACATTCCTTGATTTACATTTTTAACTGCTTTACAGAAACTGGGCCATAATTATTTAGCATATATTGTATTTTTTCTTGACCATTCCGAGTTGTCTGTCGACCCTCTGTTTGTTCGCTCTTGCTGGAGCCGATTTTCATGGCTATTGGAAAAGTGTTCATTCTCTCTGTCTGGCTCTCTGTCTGTCTATCTGTCTATCTCTCTCTCTCTCTCTCTCAGGATACCATAATCTTCTCTTTGCCAATATAACTTGCTTTTACCTCCGGAGGTCCCCTCTCATTGGGCATGACCGCCTCATTGCCTTGGTTTTCACAAACCAAGAACCCACGTAACCGGTACAGCTTTGGCGACTCCAACGCTGCCCATGGTGACTCCAAGTCTCAAACCACCGTTAATCTTGCTGTCACTTAAACTCTCTAGAGACGGCAATCCGTTCCCTTGAGTTTTACTCGAATACCGTGCGAGGGTTCACTGGTCCCTCTTCCTCGTTCGTATATTCTCTTTGAACAAGTCTCTATGTCGGATTACTTTAGCCACAACTCTTACCCTGACCCTATTCGATTCGGAACGCGACTCTGGGGTGATCCACTTATCCCCAGTCCTCTCACTCAAAGGGGCCAATTCAGCGCTCGAGATGAAGTGAAAGACCTTCAAGGCAGTGGCGCGTACACCTCCTGGGAATCGTCAACATCTTACCCAGTTGCAGGGTCCCAGACAAGCCCCCGAGTTTACTGCCGTGGAATTTCAATCGACTCGACGCAAATGCTACCAAGAGCAAAGAAAAAGTTTATTTTTGAAATTTGCAGAATGGACCCGACACATTTGCAAAAGCCTCATAAAATGGACGCCTGACGGTTTTCACATATTCCCTTTATACTATATATCGCCTTGCATTATCACACCTCAAGCAAGGAACCTGGATCAGTCGAGTTCCTTTCCACACATGGAGTTTTTTTTTCTATTTCATTGACTGCTAATATTAGCAGCTGTAAATTAGGTTGATTTTTACATTTTTTCTGTCTTTTTGCAAAGTTAGGTCCATACTTCTTTGTTTCAACCATGCTTTCACAGATTTCACAAAAAATGATAATTTTCCATGACAGGGGATGAGTCTGACAGTGACTCAATTAGTGTGATGGAGTGAGGATGATAGTGACACAATGAGGGTGAGGTGTCAGTGTGGTAGTGATGCAGACTTTTTGAATGGATCAGGCCGATAGTTACGCAGTGAAGGGGGTCAGAGTGATAGTGATGCAGTAAGTCTGAGGGATCAGACCAATAGTGACGCAGTAAGTGTGAGGTCGTCAAGGTGATAGTGAAGCACTTCGTGTGAGGGGTCAGTGTGACAGTGACGCAGTAAGAGTGAGTGGTCAGGCTGATAGTGACGCAGTAATTGGAAGGAGATCAGGCTGATAGTGACGCAGTAATTGGAAGGAGATCAGGCTGATAGTGATGCAGTAAGTGTTACTGTGTCAGGCTGATCCTGACGCATAAAGTGGGAGGGTGAAAGTGACGTAGTAAGTGTGATGGGGTGAGGCAGAGTCTGACGCAGTGAGTGTGAGACACTCAGGGTGATAGTGAGGGAGTAATTGTGTGCGTTCATGCTGGTAGTGACACAGTAAGTTGAGAGCGTCAGGCAGATAGTGGCCAATAAAAGTGAGGTGTTAGGGGAATAGTGACGCAGTAAGTGTGAGGTGTCAGGCTGTTAGTGATGCAGTAAGTGTGAGGAGTCAGTCTGATAATGAAGCAGTAAGTGTGAGGGGGGTCATGCTGATAGAGATGCAGCAATTGTGGTGGGATCAGGCTGATAGTGTCACAGTATGTGTGAGGGGTCAGGCAAATAGTGATGCAGTAAGTGTCATTGAGTCAGAGTGATCCTAATGCAGGAAGTGAGAGGGGACAGGGTGATAGTGACGCAGTGAGTGTGAGGGGGTCAGCGTGATTCTGACAGAGTAAGTGTGAGTGTTCAGGCTGATATTGATGCAGTATGTTGACGGCGTCAGGCTAATACTGGACAGTAAGTGTTAAGTGACAAGGTGATAGTGATGCAGGAAATGTGAGGAGTCAGACTGATAGACACGGTGAAATTGTGAGGGGTCAGGCTGATAATGATGCGGGAAGTGTGCGAGTGTCAGGCTGATAGTGACACAGTAAGTGTGTTGGAAGCAGAGTGATAGGAACGCAATAAGTGTGAGCGGCTCTGGATGATAGTGGGAGAGAGAGGGAGACAGAGAGAGAGTGAGGCACAGAGAGAGAGGGACACAGAGAGAGTGAGGGACACAGAGAGAGGGGAATAGAGAGAGAGGGACACAGAGAGAAGGACAGAGAGAGGGGGGACACAGAGAGAGAGAGAGAGACAGGGAGCGAGTTGGACACAGAGAGAGTGAGGGACACAGAGACAGAGTGAGAGTGTGTGTGTGGGACACACACACACACAGAGGGACATAGAGAGAGTGAGGGATACAGAGAGAGTGAGTGACACAGAGAGAAGGACACAAAGAGAGAGAGGGACACAGAGTGAGTGAGGGACACACAGAGAGAGAGGGAGAAAGAGACAGTGAGGGATACAGAGAGAGTGAGAGACACAGAGAGAAGGACACAGAGAGAGAGAGGGACACAGAGTAAGTGAGGGACACAGAGGGAGTGAGAGACACAGAGAGAGTAAGGGACACATAGAGAGTGAGGGTCACAGAGAGAGAGGGATAAAGAGACAGAGGGACAGAGAGAGAGAGAGGGACAGAAAGAGAGAGAGGGAGATGGACACAGAGACAGAGGGACAGAGAGAGAGGTACAGAGAGACAGAGAGAGAGGGCCAGAGTGTGAAAGAGAGAGAGAGGGATGCACAGAGAGAGAGATAGATAGGGAGAGAGTGGGACACAGACAGAGAGAGAGGGAGACAGAGAGAGAGGGACACAGAAGAGAGAGGGAGACAGAGAGAGAGGGACACAGAAGGAGTGAGAAATACAGAGAGAGAGGGACAGAGAGAGAGGGACGGAGAGAGAAGGACAGAGGTGGGACACAGAGAGAGAGACAGGCAGAGAATTGGACACAGAGAGAGTGAGGGACTCAGAGACAGAGAGAGAGAGAGTGCGTGTGGGACACAGAGATAGAGGGAAACAGAAAGAGTGAGTGTCTCAGAGATAGAGAGAGAGGGACACAGAGAGAGTGAGGGACACAGGGAGAGGGACACTGAGAGAGGGATACAAAGAGAGATAGGGACACAGAGAGAGTGAGGGAAACACACAGCGAATGAGGGACACACAGAGAGAGATATAGAGAAAGAGGGACACAGAGAGAGGGAGGGAGGGACACCGAAACAGAGGGACAGGGAGAGAGAGAGAGAGACAGAGAGAGAGACAGAGAGAGAGAGAGAGAAGGATATGGACACAGAGACAGGGGGATAGAGAGAGAGGTACAGAGAGACAGACAGAGAGAGAGAGAGGGCCGGAGAGTGCAAGAGAGAGAGAGGGACACAGAGAGAGAGAGATTGGGAGAGAGTGGGACACAGAGACAGTGTGGGACACAGAGAGACACACACACAGAGAGGGTCACTGAGTTTTTGGTACACAGAGAGAGAGGGACAGAGAGAGAGGGACAGATAGCGAGTGAGGGACAGAGAGAGAGAGACAGAGAGGGATCGAGAGAGAGAGGGGGACAGAGAGAGCGAGGCAGAGGGAAAGGGAAACAGAGAGAAAGGGACACAGAGAGAGAAGGGCAGAGAGAGAGAGACATGGAGTGAGTGTCAGAGAGGGCAGGAGTGGGGTCCACTAACCCCTCACCGAGAATAAACGTGCGCAAGTAATTGGTCAGATTCATTCTCAAACCCTGTTCTCTCTCTGTATGGAAAGTGAGCAGCCCTCCCTGGCTGGTTGAGACTCTGTGTGTGTTTGTGTGTGCGTGTTGTGTGTGTGTGTCTGTGAGTTTAATAATGTTTCCAACCTCTGGTTAATTGCTTTCTGATTATTTGTTTGTATTTTGGTGTTGCTGTGAGGTAATGAAATGCATTGGGGATGGGGAAGGGGGTGGTGGGAATGTGTTTAAACTGGGATCTTGCTGTGTAATTTTGCATCACATGCTTTCGCTCCCCTGGTCCCCACCAACTCATCTCTTCTCTCTTTTATCCTGATGAACTTTTGTTGGGAAAGCTGGAAAGTGAAGATCCAAAATCCCTGGGGGCCAGGAAATCCTTGGACAAGAACAACCTCCGGGAGAGCACAGGCGTGAGGCCTGTTGCCCACTCTGCAGCCCGTGGGGTCCAGATGAGTGAAGGTCTGCTTCTTCCCCCGAATTTTCATCTCCTCTGGGGATGGTGGTGAGAGCCTGGTTTGTCGGGGCTTCTGGTTAACTGAGTCCAGTCAGATCACGGCCTTGTCCGTTTTAAAACGGGTTTGATGCATGGGGTTAAAGTAACCGGGGCATTAATGAGACAAACAGGTGAAACCCCGAGGATGTGGGAGACGGGACTCCCTCAGGATGGAATTATAACGCAAAATATCTGACCCTCCGGAAAGAATTGTCACACTGTCAAAGGAAAGTGGGTCATAGAGAGGGCAGGATGATCAACTTCGACACGGAGAGAAAAAGAGTGAGAGAAAGAAATGGAAAATGGTGAGAGCAAGAGAAACAGGAGAGAGAGAGAGAGAGAGAGAGAGAGAGAGAGACAGAGGGCCAGTGTCAGATAGAGAAATAGCTGCAATATTTGATTCTGGGGTGACAGGAAATAATTAAACTGGAAATAACACGATCAGATTTTTGAGCTTCTGCAGCACTGTCACTTATGGGATCTTGCTGTGCGTCAATTTACCAAATGCCATCATTACAGGCAGTGAGTGGTTTTAATCAGCTAACCCGTCATTTCAAAAACTTTTCAACATGAAAACTCAGTTCATCACCCGATGTGTTTGTGTTTAGATGTTGCTGAGACATTGTCTGTTTCACACAGAGTGGAAAAGCTGGGATCTTGCTGTGCTATCTCCCTGTGAAAGATTTTCTTGCTCAGCCTTCCCACT
The DNA here is from genome assembly GCF_047496795.1 of Chiloscyllium punctatum. Taxonomy (NCBI): domain Eukaryota; kingdom Metazoa; phylum Chordata; class Chondrichthyes; order Orectolobiformes; family Hemiscylliidae; genus Chiloscyllium; species Chiloscyllium punctatum. The sequence goes on along the minus strand of NC_092745.1, from coordinate 6,429,283 downwards.
AATGCTGCCTCTTTCCTCCCAAAGAGGTCTTCCTGGTCACTTGAGGATTTGAAAAGAGTGTGTTTGGGAGTAGGAAACCTTCAAACAAGAGCTTCCTCCAGAGGGATCAAAGTCCTGAGGCCTGTTTGACAGACTGCAGCCTGTTGGGCCCAGGTGAGTTTTGCCTGTGTATTACCACGAGGTTTAATCTCCTCTCTCTGGGGAGGGGGGCTGTCTTTTACTGGGACCTCTGGTTAAACGGGTCCTGTCGGATCGCGGCCTTGTCATTTTTGAATAGGTTTGAAGTCTGGGGCTAAGGTAACTGGGGCCTTGGGATTTGACACAAGTACGTCAACCCTTAACCAGCATCACCCACGATGTGTGGGGGGTTAGATTGCTGCTTGTGGGATCTTGCTGTACGTACGTGTTTATTAATGTTTATAGCCTCTGATCAACTGCTCTGCGGTGATGTCTGTGTATTTCAATGTCATTGTGATGGTCAGCAATTCATTCCATTCATTCACACCAAAAATTGTGGTAAACAACAAACTGGTGGAGAGGTCTCCACAATTGTCCATAGCCGATCAACGTATCAGCTCTGCATATCAGTGTTAAAAACAAGGAAATTGTATCTGTTCCATCCTCAGCCAAGAATGTTGAGTTGACGATCCACCTCAACCTCATCATGATGCCCACAGAATCACAGAGGTCAGTCTTCAAACATTTGATTCGCTGCACGTGACGTGAAGAAACAGCTGAACACAGTAGATACGACAATGGCAATGGGCCCTGATCCCATTCCTGCAATAGGACTGAAGAGTGTGCTGCACAACAAGCCGTGTCACTGGGGAAGCTGTTTTCCAGCTCCAACTCTGACATCTCCCTGGCAATGTGGAAAATTACTCAGCTATGTCCAGTCCCTAACGGGGAAAAATTACAGTCTGGCTAATTACCACACCATCATTCCCATCACGACAGTCAACTTGGTGGGAGTTCTTTTTGACAGAAATTTCAAGCAGCACAAAAATAACCTGTTCAGTGTGGTTTCCGATCAGTCCCCATGTGGAGATGGTGCTGTTTTGGAAATATCATTGGATTACTAATCCAGACCAGGCTAATAATCTGGAAGCTGGTGGAAGATAAAAATCATTAAGTAAATATCGAGATCTCAAATCTGGTGTGAGTAACAGTGACATTGAAGCCAATGTCGATTGTAAACACCAATTTGCTTCCCCGATGTAATTTCAGGAATCAAATCTCCTGTGCTCTCTTGCTTTAGCCTAAAATTGACTCCAGACACACAGCCATGTGATAAACTCTTGAATAGTCTCTGAAACTGACATGCAAGAAACTCAATTGCACCAAACTGCTCCGAGGTCTTAAAAGTGGAACCTGTACCGAACTCCAGCCCCCAGCCTCGCTATCGGAAAAATGAATGGGAAACACAGTCCTGCCGATACGGCAGAGACCTCTTTCCTAACATCTGAGAACTTGTGACAACATCTAGAGAGCTTTTCCACAGACTTCACGGAAACATCGGGAATGGAATAAGCCATACAGCACATTAAGCCTCCCCCATTCTAGTTCATGTCTGAACATCTTCTCAATGCACTTTCCTCACACAATGTACAAATCCCTTAATGAGATTAAACTTGAGAAACTATAAAATGGAACTGCAATAGTTCCTTTGGTCTGTCGAGTTTGCCAACCAATTCAATATAATGATGGCTGACCCTTCATTTCCACACTATACTCCTGCTCTCCCCCAGCCCTTCAGTGTCTAGACATCCTATTAGTCTTTCGTGCGTTGTCTTCCACAGCCTGACGTGGGCGAGAATTCCCCAGGTTCACCAGTCTGAGTGCAGACATTTATTCTCATCTCAATGCAATGCGACTTGCCTGTACCTAATACTGTTGGCATTTGTTTCAGACGTCCCAGCCAGAGGAATTAGCATCCTTGCTTCCAAATTGTCTCGCTCTTTCCGTGTTTTATATATTTCCCTGATATCTCCACTCACTTTCCTCAACCGCATGGAGTACAGGCTCAGTCGCCCCGAACTTTGCTCCCACAAGTCTGTCATCCCAGAGATCAGTCTGGTCATTTTCCACTGCTCTCCCACAATGTTAGGTTTGTCGTTTACTAGGTATGGAGACCAAAACTGCACACAATATTGCTAAATGTTCGAGGTGGGGTCTCACCAAGGCCCTGTCCAGCTGCAGTAAGACACTCTTACTCCTGGACTCAAGTCCTCCTGAAATGAATGTGAACACATCAGTTTCCTTCCTAACTGTTTTCGGCTCCTGCAAAATTGCTTTCAGTGACTGGTGAACAGGGAGATCCCAGATCCTTTTCAGTGTTACAGCTCCCCACTTGGTGCGTCTATGTACACTGGTCTGTGTGCTAATGTATTCCCAGTATTGACTTCTGTCCTCAGAACTCACTGCCCTGCATGGAACTCGGAGGTCTGTCCAAATAAAAAAAAAGCGAATGTAGTTCCCTTTATAGATCTACCACTCCCTTTTCAAATGTTCAGCTGGCATTCTATTGCTCCCAACAAAGTAGACAACGTCACATCTATCCACGCTGCTCTTCATCTGACACATATTTTACTCATTCACTCCAGTTGTCTCAGTCACCTTGATGTTGTTTATTTCACATCCACCTCACCTTTCAAAATCCGAGTTCGGTCAGCAGACTTGGAAACTTGGCATTTGATTCCCTCAACCAGGTGTTTGAGATGTATTGTGAATATCAAGGTCCCAAGCACCAATCATTGCGATGCCACACGAGCCTTCCAAACTGAAAACCATCCATTTATTCCTACTCACTGTTTCCTGCCAGGTCTCCCATTGTAACGCCATGTCCACATATTATCCCCTACCCCATGTGCTTTTACTATGCACACGAAGCTTGGCACTGTATTAAAACTCTTGCTGAAACCCCAAGTTCAGTGCCTCTATTGTTTTTATCTAATTAATCTATCAGTCAGTTTCACAAATATGATTCCCATTTCATCAATATGTATGCTCATTATTTTCAGTTCCATTAATTTCTCCAAATTAGTTAATTGACTAATTTCATTCTAAATACTTTTCTCCTCAGACTCAGGTTTTCTCCTATTGCTGGAAAGGCTTTGTTTACGTCTTTTTCTGTGAAGACAGAAGTGAAGTTGTACTGTCATGTTTCTCTGTTCTCCATTCTCCATTCCCTCGTTTCAGACTGGAAGGAAGCTGACACTTTGACTGAAAAGAACTGCTGTTGACTATTCACCCTGTCCATGCCTCTTGTAATCTTAAATCTGAATTACATGCCCACTCAACGTTCTCTGATCCAAAGTAAATAACTCAAGCTTAACCAACCTCTCTCTACAGCTCATATCCTCCATCCTAGGGACAGCTTCGTGAAACTCCTCTGCACCTCATTCGGTGCAATCATAACCTTCCTGTAATGTGGCTCGCAGAAGTGCACACAGTATTTAATTTGGCCTTACCAAAGTGCTATATAAAGCTCTTATTATCTTTAGGCCAATGAGAAAAGGCTTTTTCTACGGTCCTGCTTAACTCATCAATGATCATATTCAGTCACATTCAGTGGTGTGTGGAGAAGCAGCTGCTGAGCTTCCCAGTGTGCTGACATTTATTGAGTACTCCCCAGTCTGTTTTTTTTTGAAAGTGCATCACCTCATATTTATCAGGGTTACATTCCAACCGCCATTGACCTGCCCATCTGACCATTCCATGCATATCCTTCTGTAACATAAGACCTCCCAGCTCAGTGTCAAACACCCGATCAATCTTTATGTCAAACACAAACTTGCTTATCACACTCCCCATACTCACTTCACATTCGCAACACTTATGAATACCACAAATATTAAGGGACACAGCACTGATCTCTGCGGTACACCACGGAACATTACTCACCAGTCACACAAACAGCCTCCTACCACGAAGTTGATTTTGGAGCAACTTGGTAAGCCCTACCTGTTCACTGTTTATTCTGTTCCACTTAACGTGCCTGTAGAATATCTGGCGATTCTCCCTAATCTTGCTCTGCCAGCATTTACCGTGCCCTTGTGTTAGTCAGTCCCCTCCGAGTGAAGAATTTCCTCCTTATTACGGTCTTAAATGGCCTGTCCCTTATCCTGCCATTATTTTCCTTAAATGCACAGTAGACAGCCAGAGAAACATCCTGTTTACATCCACCTTGTCACACGTTTCGTAGATTTTCTAAATTTCACTGTTCTTTGAAACTGAAGACGTCACAAGACAAGTCACCCTATCAGAACATCTTGCCATCTGAGCGATTAACCTGGAGAAGGTCCATTACACGTCCTCTGTGATCAGTATATTCTTTCTTAGATTGGATTACTAACGCTGTACACAATACTCGAGGCACTGTCTCACCAACACTCTATACAACTGCTGCATGATGTATTTATATTTATATTCCGATTCCCTTAAACAAACTCCAACCTAACTTTAACTTTCCAATTACATGTATTCTTCCAAATACTACTCATGTTAATTGCATTTACGAACTCACGGTGTAATTTCTTACAGAAAGACTCCTGAAACTCCAAACGCACCACTTCCTCTTGTTGTCCACTGTTTATGTTGCAAGAATAAAAATCATCAAACAATTCCAAAATTTGTCAGGTATGATTTCTCTGTCAGAAATGCATAGTGATTCTCTGCAATGCTGCTGTTAATTTCTATATACCCAATAACACATCCTATATAACAGATTCCAACTGTTTCCCTACAAATGTCAAATTAATTGGTCTGCAGTCCTCCGCATTATCTCCTTTTCCCTGCGTACATAGTTGGATCATGTTTACTACCTTCCAGTTATCTACAAGGGCTTATTGTCTTAGCAGGATCTACAGTAAAATAAAACACAGTCACCGACAGTTCAATTAATATGCTGTTTGATTTCTGACATTTTGATACGAAGTACATCTGGCACATCAGACTTAGCAATGATCAATCTAGCTCATTTTCAAGTACTATCTTATTGGTGATACGAATTGACTATTGTCTTTACTTCCACATGTCCCATGTAACCACTTGCTTTACATGGAGATTTCCTGGAGCTTTCTCCATGAAGACAGATGCAAAGTATCTGGTTAGTTTCTCTGCCATTTCCTTGTTTCCCACCATGAATTCTCCTTACCATATAAATTTCCACATTTGACCTTACTTTTGTTTTCTTTGGGACATAGATCGGAGATGTAAGCAGTCTATGTGTTTCCTGTTTGTTTGTATTCATGTTCTTTTTGATTTCCTTAACACTTTCTTCGTCCTTATTTTCAGAAAAATAAATCTCTCAGAATGTTCAGGTTTCTATAATATCTGGAATTCTTCTGAAGCTGCTTCCTTTGGGTTAATGAAATCTTTAATTTCTTATGTTGACCTTCACTGAGTTACCTTCCCTTTCCTTGGTGTTTAGAACCTAGTGATATGTATGTATTTTTCTGTTTTTGCAGTATTTCTATCGATAACGTTGTTTGTCTCACACTAAATGTTATATTGTATTTTCCCATTTCACTTCATCCTCTAGCCTCCAGGGTTCCATGATATTTGAGTGTAATGTTCAAAGATTCTATATTGTATGCAGACGCCGTGTAAAATGCAACATATTAATGTCATTATTCCTCAAAAGCTACTTCAGAGTAAGCTTAGTAATTACTCCTTCTGACCACACAACACCATGTCCGAAATAACCTGCTCTTTAGTTTGGTTCACAGCATAGTCTTCAACCTATCACATATACACTTATTGAATTTATTTTTCACAGCATTAGCAATCATTTATTTAACGCAGTTTAGATGCAATTTTAGATCATCCAGTATTACTGCAGCACCCACAATATTTTCAAATCTAATTTCCAGAGAATCGATGCACAAAATTGCACGACAGTTTTGGTTTAGATATGTATGGCACCAATGTTTGTTCTTCCTTGTTGTTTGCAAGATCCACGCAAACATATTCTGAAGAAGCTGTGGGATGTGCTCTGTGGTGTTATTAGTGATAGACGTGGACAAGACATTGGGGAGGCTCACCCCGATGCTGAGATGATCTGAAGAAATGCCCATCAATACAGGACAAATATCAATAAACTTCCCCTTTCGGCCAGGACAAATGTCACTGTATTCTCTCTACTCCCTCACACTCTATGTATGTTTGTTATAGCACCTACCCCCAATAAAGGCTCTTGCTCCACCAGTCGCACTGTTGCATGCAGCGCTCTCATGTCTTCTCTCTCTTTGTCACTGATTGCAAATCGAGATTGAATTTATTGTTTTGACAACATTGAACCAGTGAGATAATTTGATGCTGGGGAAATTAAAAATGAGGACATTTTGAAAATTGGGGAGAGAGCAGATGCCATCGAGATGGAAGAAGCCTGGGAATCAATCATCTTGCTCTCCAAGATATTAGGAAATAATCACTATCATAGATTTTGTTTCATATGAAACATGTTTACAGAATACAGAAATACGACGACCCAGGGAATTCATCAGCCAGAAGAGGACGGCAGTGGCTGTGTGGTTTTGAAATTAAGTTGATGTAATCTTCATGAGTGTCTTATAGAAACAGCATATTATTATAGAGTTGAGGCTATTTGTGTGTGGGGGGGGGTGTTGGGGGTGTTGGTTAATGTTGTAAACAGATGTGGTCTCATGTTCACTTTTCCAGTTAAAAATAAATTGACGTTATTTTCTTTAAATAGTGGAATTTGGGAGTTCTCTGCCACTCATATTCTAAGAGATTACGAGGTGAGGGGAGCTTTCCTGGGTCTTAGGTTTAATTAACAGAGGGGTTCAGCACCATGTCATAACACTTGTAAAGACCAACAGAGAGCAACAAAAACAGAAGTGAGGAGTGAGAAGATTAAATATGAGGGTAAATAAGACAGTCATGTAAAGAAAGACTGTAAGTGCTTCTTTCGATATGGAAAGGGAAAACGAGAGGCAAAAATGGGCATTTGATCGCTAGAAATTGACACAGGAGAGATAGTAATGTGGAATAAGGAAATGGCGGAGGAGCTGAAAAATTACTTGGTGTCAGTCTTCACGGTTGAAAGGACGAGTAATATCCCAAACATTGAAAAGATTTAGTGGACAGACCTGAGTAAGGTGGGCATCATCGAGGAGAAGATGCTGGGAAAACTGAATGGCCTGAAAGTAAGTAAATCACCTGGACCATATGGACTCCACTCCAGATTTCTAAGGCAGTGGAGGCGTTGGTGGTGACCTTTCAGGAATCTCTCGAATCAGGGAGATGCCCATAGGACTGGAAAATAGCTCCAGTGACACCCTGGTTATAAAAGGGAGTAAAGCAAAAGACGGAAAATTACAGACTGTCTAATCTAAACTTGGCTGTGGGTAAGATTCTGGAATCCATATTGAAGGATGAGATTTCTGAATACTTGGATGTGGATGGTAAAGTAAGACAAAGTTAGCATGGATTCAACAAGGGGAGGACATGCCTGGAAAATCTGCTAGAAAACCTTGAGGACGTAACGAGCAGCTTAGAACAAGGAGAGCCAACGGATGTCATCCACCTGGACTTCCAGAAGATCTTTGACAATGTGTCAACAGGAGGTTACTGAGTAAGGCAAGGGCCCATTGTGTTAAACGCAAGGTGCTAGCATGGATAGAAGTTTGGCTGTGTGGCAGGAAGCAGAGATTGTGGATAAAAGTGTGCTTCTCAGGATGACAGCCGGTGAAAAGTGGTGTTCCATAAGGCTCAGTGTGGGGACCACAACATTTTACTTTATACATTAACGATTCAGATGAAGGAACAGAAGGCATTCTGGCTACGTTTGAAGATGATACAAAGATAGGTACAGGGACAGGTAACGTCGAAGAAGCAGGGAGGCTCAAGAAGGATTTGGAAAGGTTAGGATAATGGGCAAAGAAGTGGCAGATGGAGTACAAAGTGGGAAATTGTGGGAACATGCACTGTGGTAGGAAGAATACAAAACATGGACTACCGAGAAAATTCAGATGTCTGAAGTGCAAAGGGAACTTTGAGTTCTACTCCAGGATTCTCTCAATGTAAATTTGCAGGTTGAGTCAGTAGTTAGGAAGGCAATTGCAGTGATGGCATTTATTTTCAAAGGATTTGAATGTAAAAGCAGGGACCTACGTCTGAGGCTCTATAAGGCTCTTGTCAGACCACATGTGGAGTTTTGTGCACCGTTTAGAGCCCCATATCTCAGGAAGGACGTGCTGACCTTGGAATGGGTTCACAGGAGGTACACGAGAATCGTCCCAGGAATGAAAAGCTTAACAAATGAGAACGTTTGACGACACTGTTCTTGATGGAGCTCAGAGGGATGTGGGGGTATCTAATTGAAACATACAGAACCCTGAGTGACCTGGACTGTATGCATGTTGAGAAATGTTCAACTGGTAGGAGTCTCTAGGACCGAAGGATACAACCTTAGAGTAAAGTGAAATTCTTTTCGAACGGAGGTAAGGAGGAACGTTTTCAGCCAGAGAGTGGAGAACCTATGGAATTCTTTTTCACAGAAGGCAGTGCAGGTCAGGTCATTGACTATATTTAAGGCAGAGATAGTTAGCTTTGGAGTATCAAAGGGATCAAGGGTTACAGGGAGAAAACAGCAGAATTGGGTTGAGAAACTTGTCAGCCATAATTTAATGGTGGATCAGACTCGATGGCTGAATGCCAAATTCAACTGTTCCAGTGAGAAATCTCATACCAGCAGCTTGTTTGAGTAGAAAAACGTCGGAGACAGAATGGCAGTTGGGACACATTATCACTTTTCCATTTGATATGAGTTCAAATAATGTGAAACACTGGAAACCTTTCCTTATTCTTTATCGTCTTAAGACATGTGCGTTTATGTATGTGTCTGTATGAGTGTGACTCTGTATCTCACATTATTCTAGAAAATGACCTAGGTTACACTTCAAATCTGTGTAACCAGTGGAGAAGTGGGGCTGGAAAATGAAATCTTGACCCTCCAACATTTGTCGGAGCAGGAATGAGAAATTCTCAAAGGGCTGTTCAAATGGGAATTATCTTCCCCAGACGTTTATTCCTAAAATGGCAGCTCAACACCATTACTTCCAACGTAATTAGACATGGTCCATAAATGTTGGCCTATCAACAACACCGACATTCCATGAACAAACCAAAAATAATAAACTGCAGCAGAATTAATTGGATAGGACAAGACGGATAGATAAATGCCTATTGCCTTCCCGAATTGTGCTGCCTATGCACTTTTACTTTGTGTAATTCACTAGTATTGTGCCTGGGTGTTTGCATTTATTCAATGTTGGGTTTGTTCAACGTTTGACAGACAGGTGAATGGAGAAGAATTATGGACAGACAGAAAAGTGCAGCGGAGACACAATCAGATCAGCCATGATCTTACTGTCTGTTCGAGCAATGACAAGTGTCTAATGATCCATTATTGCTCCTCAGTCTTATGTTCCTATGCTCCATTCATTCCTTAAAACCACTTGTATATGAGCAGATGGTGACCACTTGCTCCAAATACCTGGCCTGCTGTAACACAGGGTATATTTCAGTCCCTCAACACTGTTTGTTTTGGTGTGGGGAGTAAAAAGTGATGGGAAAGCCAGGCTGGGTAGGAAAGAATCCCCCCATCTCTTTACAGCGTCTCCTTTCTGCAATTGGTGTTTCATTTGTTGGGCATGTTGTAGACCCAAATTCATTGTGAATATCGGGCCCATATCTCTCCCAGAGATGTCACATAAAATACTTTTCTCTCACTGTCCTCAACATTCAATAACAGCACTTCCAGGAAAATTGCAACCATTCACTTTCCAAAGACAGAATGTAAGAACATAAGAAACAGGAGTAGGTAATGCCGATGCTCAGCCCATTGTATGTGATCATGTCTGATCTACTGTTGGCATTAACTCCTCTTTAATGTCCAGTTCTTCACACCCCTCAGCTCTCTGACAGGTCGAAAATCCGCCTACCTCCTCTTTAAATACTTACAGTGATCTATATCCCAAACTTTCTAGACCTGAGAATTGCTGACATTCACTAACCTCTGTGAGAAGAAAACACTCTCCACGCAGACACTTTCACCTATTAACAATAACAAAAGGGGTTAACTGACCTGCTCAGGTAAGAGGGATTGACCCTGATATCAAGGCAGGATTTGACTTTAGATTTTATGCTCAGAAGCACTTAAATATCCAGATTCATGCATCCCGAGTAAAATAAAAAATACAAGCCATGGCATTTATCATCTTCTCAGTGTCTGTGTAGAACATAACGAATGATTATCCACCACCATCATGTTTCAATGCAATGACCTCTTCTTCTCTTACAGTGCGACAGATGACCTTCACTCACTCCTCTTTTACCATCAGCCTAGGGAGTAGTCTGGTGAAGTTCCTTTACGCTATCTCTGTTGCAATCAGATTATTCCTTTTAACGTTGAGAAAATCTATCCACATTATCCCATATACTGCCTCAACAACAATCTCAGCGATGATCACAATACTTCATTTCCCTCATTTACCGGTCTCCATTTCTTTATTATGACATAAAACCCCATTCCGTCTCTATGCACTGCCACTGTCGTGGAATTTAAACGTTTCTTACATCTGTATGTCAGCATCAGTAAAGCCAGCACCAGAGGTGCCCGTGGGGATGACCATCACTCTTGGGGAGAGACTCGGACAGAAATATTGCACTTGAAACAGGAAATGGTTACCTACCTGAATGGAATGAAGTGTAGGAATAAGGAAAACAGGCACAGGAAGTGAGCTAACTTTACTTTTGATTTTCTCTCACGGGGTGTGTTGCCCTGGCCACGCCAGCATGTTATACGGATCTTGAACTGAGTGACTGTTTCAGCTGTTCCACAGGACAGTAATGACTCTGTAAGTTTGCACAGACCTGACGGAGGAAGGAAAATCCATTGATTTCTTTGAAGGACATGATGCAAGCAGATGGGCTTTTTCTCACAAATGATGAGAATCTCATTTAAATTACATTAATTTCCTTCATGAGATATCAACAGATTTTGAGTGCGAGCAGCAGCTGAGTTTAAACGAACCCGGAAGGCTACAGCTAAGGTAAGACAGTTTGTTTGAAAATTACTTACCGGTAGCGAGCAGCGGTGTTTTTCTTTCTTCACAGAAAGAGCGGAAGCAGCAGGGGGAAGTGACGATGACCAGAGGGGCAGCTGGGACCCGAAAGCTGGTGTAGCGCAAGCTGACCTGGATAGGTTTATTTTCACAACAAAAGCGCGCAGGAGAGGAATCCGAGGCACGACAGAGGTTGTGCCTGCGAAACGCCCACCTCCTCGAACCTAATAATAAGACCCGTTTTGGTAAGTAGGTAGGTGCTGCATTTTGCTTGTTCTGTTCGTTAGACCTAGTTTTTTTTATTTTTAAAAGTTACTTTTAGAGGGATGGCAGTGAAGGTAGTGCAATGTTCCTCTTGCAACATGTTTGAGGTGAGGGATGCCATGGTCATCCCTGCTGATTACACTTGCAGGAAGTGCACCCATCTCCAGCTCCTCCAAGACCGTGTTAGGGAACTGGAGCTGGAGTTGGATGATCATAGGATCATTCGGGAGGCAGAGGGGATCATAGATCGGAGCTTTAGGGAAGTAGTAACTCCAAACTTTGCAGACAGATGGGTGACAGTGAGAGGGACTGGGAGGAAGCAGCCAATGCAAGGACCCCCCGCGGTCGTTCCACTCAAGAACAAGTATACCGTTTTGGATACTCGTGGGGGAGACGACTTACCAGGGGTAAGCAATGGGGTTCAGGCCTTTGGCACGGAACCTGTCCCCGTTGCTCAGAAGCGAAGGGTGGAGAAGTGCAGAGCAATAGTTATTGTGGACTCGATAGTTCGGGGCACAGATAAGCGGTTTAGTGGGGGCGACAGAGAGGCGCTTTTGGTATGTTGCCTCCCAGGTGCAAGGGTAGGTGACGTCTCTGATCGTGTTTTCCGAGTCCTTAAGGGGGAGGGGGAGCAGCCGGAAGGCGTGGTCCATATTGGCACCAACGACATAGGTAGGAGGAGGGCTGAGGATGTTAGGCAGGTTTTCAGGTAGCTAGGTTGGAAGCTCCGAGTTAGAACAAACAGAGTTGTTGACTCTGGTTTGTTACCCGTGCCACGTGATGGAGAGTCGAGGAATAGGGAGAGAGAACAGTTAAATGCGTGGCTACATGGATGGTGCAGTAGAGGGGGATTCCGGTTTCTGGATAACTGGGTTTCTTTCTGGGGAAGGTGGGACGTGTATAAACAGGATGGTCTACACCTGAACCTGAGGGGCACCAGTATCCTTGAGGGGAGGTTTGCTAGTGCTCTTGGTGCGGAGGGGGCTTAAACTAACTCTGCAGCGGCATGGAAACATAGACTGTAGCTTTATGGAGCAGGACCTGGAGTGTAGGGAGGTTAGGAACATGGCATCAATCTCAAGGGAGGGTGTCTGTAAACATTAAAGTGGCTTGAAGTGTGCATACTTCAATGCAAGAATTTTACGAAATAAGGTAGGTGAACTTGCAGCGTGGGTTGGTACGTGGGATTTCGAAGTTGTGGCTATTACGGGGACATGGGTAGAACAGGGACAGGATTGGCTGTTGCAGGTTCCATGGTTTAAATGTTTTAGTAGGGTCAGAGGTGGGGGTAAAAAAGGGGGAGGTGTGTCATTGCTTGTCAAAGATAGTTTTACAGCGGTGGAAAGGACGATGGATGATGATTGCCATCTGAGGTAGTTTGGGCGGAGGTTAGGAATAGGAAAGGTGAAGTCACCCTGTTAGGAGTTTTCTACAGGCCTCCAAATAGTCCTAGAGATGTAGAAGAAATGATTGCGAGGATGATTTAGGAGAAGAGTGAAAGTAATAGGGTGGTTGCTATGGGGGACGTTAACTTTCCAGATATTGACTTGTAGAGCTATAGGTCGAGTTCGTTAGATGGGTCGGTGTTTGTCCAAATAGTGCAGGAGGGTTTACTGACACAATATGAAGACAGGCCAACAAGAGGTGAGGCCATACTGGATTTGATTCTGGGTAACGAACCAGGCCAGGTGTTATAATTGGAGGAAGGTGAGCAATTTGGGGACAGTGACCACAATTCTGTGACTTTTACTTTAGTGATGGAGAGGGATAAGTGTGCACTGCAGGGCAAGAGTTATAGCTGGGGGCAGGGAAATTATGATGCGGTGAGGTACGACTTAGGATGCGTGGCTTGGAAAAGTAGGCTTCAAGGCAAGGGTTCAATTGATATGTGGAGCTTGTTCAAGGAGCAAATATTGAGTGTCCTTGATAAATATGTACCTGTCAGGCAGGGAGAAAAGGGTCGTGTGAGGGAGCCGTGGTTTAATAAGGAATTGGAATCCCTTGTTAAAGGGAAGAGGGTGGCTTATGTAAAGATGAGGCGTGAAGGATCAATTGGGGCGATTGAGAGTTATCAGGTAGCTAGGAAGGATCTGAAGAGAGAGCTAAGAGCAGCAAGGAGGGGACACGAAAAGTCCTTAGTTGGCAGGATTAGGGAAAACCCAAAGGCTTTCTATAGGTATGTCAGGAATAAAAGAATGACTAGGGTAGGAATAGATCCAGTCAAGGATAGTAGTGGGAAGTTGCGTGTGGATGATGAAGAGATTGGGGAGACACTGAATGATTAGCTTACGTCAGTATTCACTCAGTAACAGGACATTGTTGCCGATGTGAATACTGAGACACAATTAATTAGAATGGATTGCTTTGAGGTATGTAGGGAAGAGGTGTTGGAAATTCTGGAAAGGGTGAAAATAGATAAGACCCCTCGGTCTGATGACATTTATCCCAGGATTCTCTGGGAAGCAAGGGAGGAATTTGCAGAACCATTGACCTTGATTTCTATGTCCTCGTCGTCTACAGGAATATTGCCAGAAGACTGGAGGATAGCAACTGTGGTTCCCTTGTTCAAAAAGGGGAGTAGGGATAACCCTAGTAACTATAGGCTGGTGAGTCTCATTTCTGTTGTGGGCAAAGTCTTAGAGAGAATTGTAAGGGATAGGATTTATGAACATCTGGATAGGAATAATGTGATCAAGGATAGTCAGCATGGTTTTGTGAAGGGCAGTCGTGCCACACAAACCTTACTGAATTCTTTGAGAAGTTGACTAAGGAGGTCGACGAGGGTAAAGCGGTAGATGTGGTGTATATGGATTTTAGTAACACGTTTGATAAGGTTCCCCATGGTAGGCTACTGCCAAAAATACGGAGGTATGGCATTGAGGGTGAGTTGGAGGATTGGATTAGGATTTGGCTGGCTGGAAGAAGACAGAGGGTAGTAGTTGATGGTAAAGGTTCATCTTGGAGTGCAGTTACTAGCGGTGTTCCACAAGGACGTGTTTTGGTACCATTGCGCTTTGTCATTTTTATAAATGACCTGGAGGAGGGGCTAGAAGGTTGGGTGAGAAAGATTGCGGATGATACAAAAGTCGGTGTAGTTGTTGACAGTGAGTAAGGATGTGTCAGGCTACAGCGGGATATAGAGAAGCTGCAGAGCTGGGCAGAAAGGTGGCAAATGGAGTTCAATGTGGGTAAGTGTGAGGTGATTCACTTTGGTATGAATCACGAAAAGATGGGGTACTGGGCTTATGGTCGGGTACTTGTTAGTGTGGATAAGCAGAGGGATCTTGGTGTCCATGTACACAGATCTCTGAAAGTTGCCACCCAGTTAAATAGTGCGGTGAAGAAGGCATATGGCGTACTGGCTTTTATTGGTAGAGGAATTGAGTTCCGTAGTCCTGAGGTCATGTTGCAGTTGTTTAAGACTCTGGTGCGGCCGCATCTCGAGTATTGTGCGCAGTTTTGGTCGCCATACTATAGGAAGGATGTGGAGGCACTGGAACGGTGCAGAGGAGGTTTACCAGGATGTTGCCTGGTATGGTAGGAAGATCGTACGAGGAAAGGCTGAGGCACTTGGGGCTGTTTTCATTGGAGAAAAGAAGGTTTAGGGGTGACTTGATAGAGGTGTACAAGATGATAAGGGGTTTTGATAGGGTTGACCATGAGAACCTTTTTCCAAGTATGGAGTCAGCTATTACAAGGGGGCATAGCTTTAAATTAAGGGGTGATAAGTATAGGACAGATGTTAGGGGTAGATTCTTTACTCAGCTAGTCGTAAATTCATGGAATTCCCTGTCAGTAACAGTGGTGGACTCTCTCTCTTTATGGGCATTTAAACGGGCATTGGATAGGCATATGGAGGATAGTGGGCTACTGCAGGTTAGGTGAGCTTGGATCGGCGCAACATCGAGGGCCAAAGGGCCAGTACTGCACTGTATTGTTCTATGTTCTAGATTATTATTCTGTGCCTCTAGATTAAGTGCAATGACCTAAGCAGCATTCAGTGCCTGCCTGTCTGATGGATTCTGTGCAGTGAACAAGTTCAACATACTCAAGCGCAATTATTCTATAATTAACATGTGATAAGAAGGAACTTGATAACGTGCATTCAGATTTAACAAAGGCACAATTGATGGTTTATTCAGAAGATGCACTGCGGCAGAGGAGGAGACGGGGATATCATGATGGTGTTATTGGAGGGGATTCGTGAGTGGGGGGCGGATATGGGAATGTGCATCTGTGCAGGGCGAGGAGGATTATGGAGCATATTGGTGAGTAATTTCCTCGTTATAATTTGCATGAAATGGAATATTTCATTAGAATTGTAAATGTTGACGTCCACCTTTCTAAGTTTTAAATATTATCTGCAACAATTCAGTTTAACCTGGCTTAATGAACAGATAGAATGGCTTACCAGGAACACCAACTTTCGCGAGGATGGGATAGTAAACAGCTTGAATACCCTGCAGAAAATTATGGATCCACCAAGCTAATGATATCCCAGCTGGGAAATCCAGTAAAGACCCTCAGATAAACTCCTGTGCATTTTTGGAACTTTCCAGTCTAATGTTCTCAGATTATGATCTCTCCTCCCACTCACTCTGGAGCAGGTGATCCCTGTCAGTGCTTTCGATGAACTCCTGCTCATACTATGGGATAATTCATTGAACCGAATCCTTAATTAATATAAGAGCCAAATCCTCGCATGACACATTTAGGATTCACGGAGACTGACATCAATAACATTCACTGAACTAATAGTTCCATTTAACCCGTTTCAATTCAATACTATGTTAACAAAATTCAAAATAACGATGAATGTTTCCACATTCTGATCGGGAGATGTGAGGGTGACTGAGGGAACGAATGTTGGGGAGTGGAGATCATTACTCATTTTGTGTTTGGAAAGCTGTAACTAGGGAAACTCTTCAGGGATCTGTGTGAGGTCATCAACAAATTACAATCCACACCAATGAGTTGGATGGAGAGGATGGAGCTCAGTTTGCTCATACATCAGGATCGTCAATCAGTAAGATGTCAAATGGAGACAGAGCGTCTCCAATGAGATACAGATAGGGGAGGGAAGAGCGTCTGCATTGGGATACAGACAGGGGGAGGGCAGAACATCTGCAATGGGATACAGAGAGGAGGAGGGCAGAGCGTCTGCAATGGGATACAGACAGGGGGAGGGCAGAGCATTTGCAATGGGATACAGACGAGGGAGGAGAGCGCGTCTGCAATGGTATCCAAACAGGGGGAGGTCAGAGCGTTTGAAATGGGATACAGATAGGGAGGGGCAGATCGTCTGCAATGGGATGCAGAGAGGAGGAGGGCAGAGCGTCTGCAATGGATTACAGACAGAGGGAGGGCAGAGCGTCTGCAATGGAACACAGAAAGTTGGAGGGCAGAGCGTCTGCACTGGGATACAGACGGGTGCAGGGTAGGGCGTCTGCAGTGGAATACAGACGGGGGAGGCAGAGTGTCTGCAATAGGATACATACAGCGGGAGGGCAGAGCATCTGCAATGGGATAAAGACTGGGTGAGGGCAAGCGTCTACAAATGGATACAGACGGGGAAGCAGATCATCTGCAATGGGATAATGACAGGGGAGGCAGAATGTCTGCAATGGGATGAAGACATGGGAGGGCCGAACATCTGCAATGGGATACAGACGAGGGAGGGACAGAGCATCAAGTGATGGCATACAGACAGAGGACAGTTTTCACCAAACCTTCAGCAGAAAAAAAACAGCACAATATATATATGAATGGTAATTTTCAATTTTGGGGAAAGGCCGAAACGGCAGAAAATGATTTAAATGCAAGGAGAATGCAGAACTCAGTGGTACAGAGGGATCAATGTGTTTTAGTACATGAATCACATCAAATTACTCTGATGATGCAGCTCGTAATTTGGAAGTAAATGGAATTATTCTGTTTCGTGCAAGAGGTGTTGTGTTTGATCTTAGTGATGTTTTTTTGCATCAGTGCAAGGCATTGCTGAGATCACATCTGATGTATTGTGTGTAGTTATAATTGCCTTAACTGATAAAAACAAAACTGCTTTAGAAACGTTTCAAATGTTTTTCTCTTTACTCATTCTTGGTATTAAGGCATGACATTACGAAGAAGGAACAGTTCGACCTGAGAATGAGGGATGTTTTATATTACATCTTGAGAAGAGTGTATTTGGTGAATACCTTATGGATATTTCTTCTTATGTGGGAGAATAAAGTTGGGGAAATAATTTAAGAATAAGTCAGGTTCAAAGGAAAGGTTATTGGACCGAAATATTGAACTGTGATTTCTCTTCATATCTGATGCCAGGCAGGCTGAGCTTTGCCAGCAATTTCTGTATTTCTTTAAGAATAAAACATATTAATCTTAACACGGATATTGTGAAGTCATCAAACGCTTATGTTTACATTATGCAGGCACATATTAACACATCTTCAAAACAAGTAGGGCGATTTATTGTAAATGAATTGAATGTGTGTACGACAACAGAGATAATGCACTGACCTGGAGTCGAGAATGTCATGGAGTCATATAGTTCGGACAATATTCAAGGAGAGCTCACATAGTCCAGTTTGGGGTCTGATAACGTTACTGATTTAACTTACAGATGGAAAAATGTAGTCTATCTTTGAAGGAACAGTCGGTTACTCCCTTTCTGTTTCCCTACCGCTCAACACAGCAATGTGTGGGAGTTATATATTTAAAAAAGCCTAGCCGTCTTTTCCACTCATGGAGGATTCCTGATGATGATTCATTGGAATCTCCCCACTACCTGAAGTAAAGCAATTCATCCAAATCCAACTGTTTCAGAAGGTTATGCGAGCAGAAAACCTAAAGAAGTAATTATTCAGACTCGATAGTGAGGGGAACAGACAAGAGATTCCGTGTTGGAAAATGGGAATCCAAGATGATGTACAGCCTCTTACGTGCCAGGGTCCAGGATATCTCAGAGCGGCTGCAGAACATTCCACCGGGGTGAGGGAGCAGCCAGAAGTCATTGTGCACATTAGTAGAAATGACGCATGAAGAAATAGTGATGAGGTCCAGAGTGATTATATAGAGCTAGGAAAAAAGGTAAAAGACAGAACCACGACAGTGGTAATATCCGATTTACTTCCAGAGATCCGTGCTAGTGAGGGTAAGAACAGGAGGACATGGCAGATGAATGCGTGACTACATAACTGGTTCAGGAGGCAGAGATTCAGAGCTTTAGATCACTCGGATCTTTTGTGGGGCAGAGGTGACCTGTTCAGGAAGGACGGGTTGTAACTGAATTGGAAGGGGACTAATATCCTGGCAGGCAGGTTAGCTGGTGCTACAAGGGAGTGTTTCAACTAGATTGGCTAGCGCGGGGGACGGCGTGGGATCCTCAAATGCAGGGTTGCAAGTGCGAGGCTGGAAGGAGTTACCGTAATCACAAACATTAAAGTGCAGAGATAGGTTAGCCAGGAACACGACGGGAAGCAAGGAATGTCTGTTGGATTAAATTACACCTGTTTCAGTGTAACATGGCTGACAGGTAAGTCCGATGATCTCAGTGCGTGGAGAGGTACGTGGGACTGGGATGTTATTGCCATTACAGAAACATGGCTAAGGGAGGGACAGGACTGGCAGCTTAATGTACCAGGGTGCAGGTGCTTTATGCGAGACGGAGATGGTGGAAGGAGGTATGGGGAGTTTCATTTTTGATTAAGGCGAGTATCACAGGAGTGATCAGAGATAAAATAACTGAAAGAACATCCAGTGAGGATTTGTGGGGTAGCTTAGAAATAAGAAGGGAATGGTGATATTATTTGGGTTGTTCTATAGGCCCTCAAATAGTAAACGAAGAATTAGCGAGACAAAAATATGTAGAGCGATTGAGTAGACTTGCAGGGCCAATGGGATTGCCATTGTCGGAGATTTTAATATTCCTAACATAGACTGGGAATGACATAGAATCGAGGGCTGAGATGGGGTGCATCTATTAAGTGTGTTCAGGAAAGTTTCCCCAAGCAGTATGCAGAGGGTGCAACTCGGGAAGGCGTAAAACTTGACCTACTCTAAGAACTAGGGCAGGAGAGTTGACTGAGTTGAATGTGGGGCAGCACTGTGACCAGCGGGCATGGTTGTATTAGTTTTTAAATAGTTATGGAGAAGGACAAAACTGGTCCATATGTTTAAGTTCTAAGTTGGGGCAAGGCGAATTTTGATGGAATTAGACAGGAGCTTGTAGGGGTTGGTTGGAGGAGTTTGTTTGCGGGCGAAGGGACCTCCTGCAAGTGGGAAGCCGTTAAAAGTGTAATGTCTAGAGTTTAAGGTCTATATGTTCTTTTGAGGTAAAAGGCAAGGTAAGCAGGAATAGGGAACCCTGGATGTCAGGGGATATTGAGGCTTTGACCAGCAAAAAGGCTTATGTGGCTCAGGTCCATGCAGGTGGAATCGAGGGAATCCCTGGAGGTATACAGGGGATACAGTAGTTTACGGAAGAAGGAAATCAGGAGGGCGAAAATGGTGCACAAGATAGTCTTGGCTGAGAAGATTATGGTAAATCCAAAGAGGGTCTTTAAGTATATTAAAGAAAAAAAATTACTAAATGCGGTTATGACCCCTCAAGATCCAAACTAGACATCCAGGTCTAGAACCGTTGGAGATTTGCGAGATTCTCAATGAATTTTTCTCCTCTATCTTTACCGTGGAGAAATACATGAAGACTTGTGCGCTTAACAAAGGTCATGGTGATATCTTGAGTTCGACACAACACTTGCTAACCTCTACTATTCTGGACCCTAACCTGTGGTTACGATGATGCAAAAATATCAGCCAGGTCCCCGTAATTTCTTCTGAACTCTCTTGCAGTGTCCTTGGAAGTATCTGTTTAGGACCAGGAGATTTATCCATCTTAATACATTCTAATGCATCCAGCAAGTCCTCTACTTCCAGCCTCGCACTTGCAACCCTGCATTTGAGGATCCCACGCCGTCCCCCGCGCTAGCCAATCTAGTTGAAACACTCCCTTGTAGCACCAGCTAACCTGCCTGCCAGGATATTAGTCCCCTTCCAATTCAGTTACAACCCGTCCTTCCTGAACAGGTCACCTCTGCCCCACAAAAGATCCGAGTGATCTAAAGCTCTGAATCTCTGCCTCCTGAACCAGTTATGTAGTCACGCATTCATCTGCCATGTCCTCCTGTTCTTACCCTCACTAGCACGGATCTCTGGAAGTAAATCGGATATTACCACTGTCGTGGTTCTGTCTTTTACCTTTTTTCCTAGCTCTATATAATCACTCTGGACCTCATCACTATTTCTTCATGCGTCATTTCTACTAATGTGCACAATGACTTCTGGCTGCTCCCTCACCCCGGTGGAATGTTCTGCAGCCGCTCTGAGATATCCTGGACCCTGGCACGTAAGAGGCTGTACATCATCTTGGATTCCCATTTTCCAACACGGAATCTCTTGTCTGTTCCCCTCACTATCGAGTCTGAATAATTACTTCTTTAGGTTTTCTGCTCGCATAACCTTCTGAAACAGTTGGATTTGGATGAATTGCTTTACTTCAGGTAGTGGGGAGATTCCAATGAATCATCATCAGGAATCCTCCATGAGTGGAAAAGACGGCTAGGCTTTTTTAAATATATAACTCCCACACATTGCTGTGTTGAGCGGTAGGGAAACAGAAAGGGAGTAACCGACTGTTCCTTCAAAGATAGACTACATTTTTCCATCTGTAAGTTAAATCAGTAACGTTATCAGACCCCAAACTGGACTATGTGAGCTCTCCTTGAATATTGTCCGAACTATATGACTCCATGACATTCTCGACTCCAGGTCAGTGCATTATCTCTGTTGTCGTACACACATTCAATTCATTTACAATAAATCGCCCTACTTGTTTTGAAGATGTGTTAATATGTGCCTGCATAATGTAAACATAAGCGTTTGATGACTTCACAATATCCGTGTTAAGATTAATATGTTTTATTCTTAAAGAAATACAGAAATTGCTGGCAAAGCTCAGCCTGCCTGGCATCAGATATGAAGAGAAATCACAGTTCAATATTTCGGTCCAATAACCTTTCCTTTGAACCTGACTTATTCTTAAATTATTTCCCCAACTTTATTCTCCCACATAAGAAGAAATATCCATAAGGTATTCACCAAATACACTCTTCTCAAGATGTAATATAAAACATCCCTCATTCTCAGGTCGAACTGTTCCTTCTTCGTAATGTCATGCCTTAATACCAAGAATGAGTAAAGAGAAAAACATTTGAAACGTTTCTAAAGCAGTTTTGTTTTTATCAGTTAAGGCAATTATAACTACACACAATACATCAGATGTGATCTCAGCAATGCCTTGCACTGATGCAAAAAAACATCACTAAGATCAAACACAACACCTCTTGCACGAAACAGAATAATTCCATTTACTTCCAAATTACGAGCTGCATCATCAGAGTAATTTGATGTGATTCATGTACTAAAACACATTGATCCCTCTGTACCACTGAGTTCTGCATTCTCCTTGCATTTAAATCATTTTCTGCCGTTTCGGCCTTTCCCCAAAATTGAAAATTACCATTCATATATATATTGTGCTGTTTTTTTTCTGCTGAAGGTTTGGTGAAAACTGTCCTCTGTCTGTATGCCATCACTTGATGCTCTGTCCCTCCCTCGTCTGTATCCCATTGCAGATGTTCGGCCCTCCCATGTCTTCATCCCATTGCAGACATTCTGCCTCCCCTGTCATTATCCCATTGCAGATGATCTGCTTCCCCGTCTGTATCCATTTGTAGACGCTTGCCCTCACCCAGTCTTTATCCCATTGCAGATGCTCTGCCCTCCCGCTGTATGTATCCTATTGCAGACACTCTGCCTCCCCCGTCTGTATTCCACTGCAGACGCCCTACCCTGCACCCGTCTGTATCCCATTGCAGACGATCTGCCCGCCCGCTGTCTCTGTCCCATTGCAGACACTAAGCCCTACCCCTGTCTGTATCCCATTGCAGACGTTCTGCCCTCTCCCTGTCTGTGTCCAATTGAAGACGCTATGCCCTTATCCTGTCTGTATCCCATTGCAGACGCGCTGCCCTCCCCGTCTGCATCCCATTGCAGACGCTCTGCCCTCCCCCTGTCTGTATTCCACTGCAGATGCGGTGCCCCCATCAGCATCACATTACAGCCGATCTGCCCTTCCACTGTCAGTAACCCATTGCAGACGCTCTGCCCTCCCCCGTCTGCATTCCACTGCAGAAGCGCTGCACCCCCGTCTGCATCCCATTGCAGATGGTCTGCCCTCCCGCTATGTGTATCCCATTCCTGACGCTCTGCCCTCCCCCTGTTCGTGTCCTATTGCAGACGCTCTGCCCTCCCCCGGTCTGTGTCCCAGTGCAGACGCTCTGCCCTCCAACTTTCTGTGTTCCATTTCAGACGCTCTGCCCTCCCTCTGTCTGTAATCCATTGCAGACGCTCTGCCCTCCTCCTCTCTGCATCCCCTTGCAGACGATCTGCCCCTCCCTATCTGTATCCCATTTCAAACGCTCTGACCTCCCCCTGTTTGGATACCATTGCAGACGCGCTCTCCTCCCTCGTCTGTATCCCATTGCAAATGCTCTGCCCTTCCCCTGTCTGTATCCCATTGCAGACGCTCTGCCCTCCCCCTGTCTGTATCCTATTGCAGACGCTCTGCCCTCCCCCTGTCTGTATCCTATTGCAGACGCTCTGCCCTCCCCCTGTCTGTATCCCATTGCAGACGCTCTGCCCTCCCCCTGTCTGTATCCCATTGCAGACGCTCTGCCCTCCCCCTGTCTGTATCCCATTGCAGACGCTCTGCCCTCCCCCTGTCTGTATCCTATTGCAGACGCTCTGCCCTCCCCCTGTCTGTATCCCAATGCAGACGCTCTTCCCTCCCCTATCTGTATCTCATTGGAGACGCTCTGTCTCCATTTGACATCTTATTGATTGACGATCCTGATGTATGAGCAAACTGAGCTCCATCCTCTCCATCCAACTCATTGGTGTGGATTGTAATTTGTTGATGACCTCACACAGATCCCTGAAGAGTTTCCCTAGTTACAGCTTTCCAAACACAAAATGAGTAATGATCTCCACTCCCCAACATTCGTTCCCTCAGTCACCCTCACATCTCCCGATCAGAATGTGGAAACATTCATCGTTATTTTGAATTTTGTTAACATAGTATTGAATTGAAACGGGTTAAATGGAACTATTAGTTCAGTGAATGTTATTGATGTCAGTCTCCGTGAATCCTAAATGTGTCATGCGAGGATTTGGCTCTTATATTAATTAAGGATTCGGTTCAATGAATTATCCCACAGTATGAGCAGGAGTTCATCGAAAGCACTGACAGGGATCACCTGCTCCAGAGAGAGTGGGAGGAGAGATCATAATCTGAGAACATTAGACTGGAAAGTTCCAAAAATGCACAGGAGTTTATCTGAGGGTCTTTACTGGATTTCCCAGCTGGGATATCATTAGCTTGGTGGATCCATAATTTTCTGCAGGGTATTCAAGCTGTTTACTATCCCATCCTCGCGAAAGCTGGTGTTCCTGGTAAGCCATTCTATCTGTTCATTAAGCCAGGTTAAACTGAATTGTTGCAGATAATATTTAAAACTTAGAAAGGTGGACGTCAACATTTATAATTCTAATGAAATATTCCATTTCATGCAAATTATAACGAGCAAATTACTCACCAATATGCTCCATAATCCTCCTCGCCCTGCACAGATGCACATTCCCATATCCCCCCCCCCACTCACGAATCCCCTCCAATAACACCATCATGATATCCCCGTCTCCTCCTCTGCCGCAGTGCATCTTCTGAATAAACCATCAATTGTGCCTTTGTTAAATTTGAATGCACGTTATCAAGTTCCTTCTTATCACATGTTAATTATAGAATAATTGCGCTTGAGTATGTTCAACTTGTTCACTGCACAGAATCCATCAGACAGGCAGGCACTGAATGCTGCTTAGATCATTGCACTTAATCTAGAGGCACAGAATAATAATCTAGAACATAGAACAATACAGTGCAGTACTGGCCCTTTGCCCCTCGATGTTGCGCCGATCCAAGCTCACCTAACCTACAGTAGCCCACTATCCTCCATATGCCTATCCAATGCCCGTTTAAATGCCCATAAAGAGAGAGAGTCCACCACTGTTACTGACAGGGAATTCCATGAATTTACGACTAGCTGAGTAAAGAATCTACCCAAAAATCTGTCCTATTCTTATCACCCCTTAATTTAAAGCTATGCCCCCTTGTAGTAGCTGACTCCATACTTGGAAAAAGGTTCTCATGGTCAACCCTATCAAAACCCCTTATCATCTTGTACACCTCTATCAAGTCACCCCTAAACCTTCTTTTCTCCAATGAAAACAGCCCCAAGTGCCTCAGCCTTTCCTCATACGATCTTCCTACCATACCAGGCAACATCCTGGTAAACCTCCTCTGCACCGTTCCAGTGCCTCCACATCCTTCCTATAGTATGGCGACCAAAACTGCACACAATACTCCAGATGCGGCCGCACCAGAGTCTTAAACAACTGCAACATGACCTCAGGACTCCGGAACTCAATTCCTCTACCAATAAAAGCCAGTACGCCATATGCCTTCTTCACCGCACTATTTAACTGGGTGGCAACTCTCAGAGATCTGTGTACATGGACACCAAGATCCCTCTGCTTATCCACACTAACAAGTACCCGACCATAAGCCCAGTACCCCATCTTTTTGTGATTCATACCAAAGTGAATCACCTCACACTTACCCACATTGAACTCCATTTGCCACCTTTCTGCCCAGCTCTGCAGCTTCTCTATATCCCGCTGTAGCCTGACACATCCTTACTCACTGTCAACAACTCCACCGACTTTCGTATCATCCGCAAACTTTCTCACCCAACCTTCTAGCCCCTCCTCCAGGTCATTTATAAAAATGTCAAAGCGCAATGGTACCAAAACACGTCCTTGTGGAACACCGCTAGTAACTGCACTCCAAGATGAACCTTTACCATCAACTACTACCCTCTGTCTTCTTCCAGCAAGCCAAATCCTAATCCAATCCTCCAACTCACCCTCAATGCCATACCTCCGTATTTTTGGCAGTAGCCTACCATGGGGAACCTTATCAAACGTGTTACTAAAATCCATATACACCACATCTACCGCTTTACCCTCGTCGACCTCCTTAGTCACCTTCTCAAAGAATTCAGTAAGGTTTGTGTGGCACGACTGCCCTTCACAAAACCATGCTGACTATCCTTGATCACATTATTCCTATCCAGATGTTCATAAATCCTATCCCTTGCAATTCTCTCTAAGACTTTGCCCACAACAGAAATGAGACTCACCAGCCTATAGTTACTAGGGTTATCCCTACTCCCCTTTTTGAACAAGGGAACCACAGTTGCTATCCTCCAGTCTTCTGGCAATATTCCTGTAGACGACGAGGACATAGAAATCAAGGTCAATGGTTCTGCAAATTCCTCCCTTGCTTCCCAGAGAATCCTAGGATAAATGTCATCAGACCGAGGGGTCTTATCTATTTTCACCCTTTCCAGAATTTCCAACACCTCTTCCCTACATACCTCAAACCAATCCATTCTAATTAATTGTGTCTCAGTATTCACATCGGCAACAATGTCCTGTTACTGAGTGAATACTGACGTAAACTAATCATTCAGTGTCTCCCCAATCTCTTCATCATCCACACGCAACTTCCCACTACTATCCTTGACTGGATCTATTCCTACCCTAGTCATTCTTTTATTCCTGACATACCTATAGAAAGCCTTTGGGTTTTCCCTAATCCTGCCAACTAAGGACTTTTCGTGTCCCCTCCTTGCTGCTCTTTGCTCTCTCTTCAGATCCTTCCTAGCTACCTGATATCTCTCAATCGCCCCAATTGATCCTTCACGCCTCATCTTTACATAAGCCACCCTCTTCCCTTTAACAAGGGATTCCGATTCCTTATTAAACCACGGCTCCCTCACACGACCCTTTTCTCCCTGCCTGACAGGTACATATTTATCAAGGACACTCAATATTTGCTCGTTGAACAAGCTCCACATATCAATTGAACCCTTGCCTTGAAGCCTACTTTTCCAAGCCACGCATCCTAAGTCGTTCCTCACCGCATCATAATTTCCCTGCCCCCAGCTATAACTCTTGCCCTGCAGTGCACACTTATCCCTCTCCATCACTAAAGTAAAAGTGACAGAATTGTGGTCACTGTCCCCAAATTGCTCACCTTCCTCCAATTATAACACCTGGCCTGGTTCGTTACCCAGAATCAAATCCAGTATGGCCTCACCTCTTGTTGGCCTGTCTTCATATTGTGTCAGTAAACCCTCCTGCACTATTTGGACAAACACCGACCCATCTAACGAACTCGACCTATAGCTCTACAAGTCAATATCTGGAAAGTTAACGTCCCCCATAACAACCACCCTATTACTTTCACTCTTCTCCTGAATCATCCTCGCAATCATTTCTTCTACATCTCTAGGACTATTTGGAGGCCTGTAGAAAACTCCTAACAGGGTGACTTCACCTTTCCTATTCCTAACCTCCGCCCAAACTACCTCAGATGGCAATCATCATCCATCGTTCATTCCACCGCTGTAAAACTATCTTTGACAAGCAATGACACACCTCCCCTTTTTTTACCCCCACCTCTGACCCTACTAAAACATTTAAACCATGGAACCTGCAACAGCCAATCCTGTCCCTGTTCTACCCATGTCTCCGTAATAGCCACAACATCGAAATCCCAGGTACCAACCCACGCTGCAAGTTCACCTACCTTATTTCGTAAAATTCTTGCATTGAAGTATGCACACTTCAAGCCACTTTAATGTTTGCCTACACCCTCCCTTGAGATTGATGCCATGTTCCTAACCTCCCTACACTCCAGGTCCTCCTCCATAAAGCTACAGTCCAGGTTTCCATGCCGCTGCAGAGTTAGTTTAAGCCCCCTCCGCACCAAGAGCACTAGCAAACCTCCCCTCAAGGATACTGGTGCCCCTCAGGTTCAGGTGTAGACCATCCTGTTTATACACGTCCCACCTTCCCTAGAAAGAAACCCAGTTATCCAGAAACAGGAATCCCTCTCTACTGCACCATCCATGTAGCCACGCATTTTACTGTTCTCTCTCCCTATTCCTCGACTCTCCATCACGTGGCACGGGTAACAAACCAGAGTCAACAACTCTGTTTGTTCTAACTCGGAGCTTCCAACCTAGCTACCTGAAAACCTGCCTAACATCCTCAGCCCTCCTCCTACCTATGTCGTTGGTGCCAATATGGACCACGCCTTCCGGCTGCTCCCCCTCCCCCTTAAGGACTCGGAAAACACGATCAGAGACGTCACCTACCCTTGCACTTGGGAGGCAACATACCAAAAGCCCCTCTCTCTCGCCCCCACAAAACCGCCTATCTGTGCCCCGAACTATCGAGTCCACAATAACTATTGCTCTGCACTTCTCCACCCTTCCCTTCTGAGCAACGGGGACAGGTTCCGTGCCAGAGGCCTGAACCCCATTGCTTACCCCTGGTAAGTCGTCTCCCCCACAAGTATCCAAAACGGTATACTTGTTCTTGAGTGGAATGACCGCAGGGGGTCCTTGCATTGGCTGCTTCCTCCCAGTCCCTCTCACTGTCACCCATCT
This sequence comes from Chiloscyllium punctatum, assembly GCF_047496795.1. Taxonomy (NCBI): domain Eukaryota; kingdom Metazoa; phylum Chordata; class Chondrichthyes; order Orectolobiformes; family Hemiscylliidae; genus Chiloscyllium; species Chiloscyllium punctatum. The sequence goes on along the minus strand of NC_092745.1, from coordinate 6,401,232 downwards.
GTCTGCAAAGTTTGGAGTTACTACTTCCCTAAAGCTCCGATCTATGATCCCCTCTGCCTCCCGAATGATCCTATGATCATCCAACTCCAGCTCCAGTTCCCTAACACGGTCTTGGAGGAGCTGGAGATGGGTGCACTTCCTGCAAGTGTAATCAGCAGGGATGACCATGGCATCCCTCACCTCAAACATGTTGCAAGAGGAACATTGCACTACCTTCACTGCCATCCCTCTAAAAGTAACTTTTAAAAATAAAAAAAACTAGGTCTAACGAACAGAACAAGCAAAATGCAGCACTTACCTACTTACCAAAACGGGTCTTATTATTAGGTTCGAGGAGGTGGGCGTTTCGCAGGCACAACCTCTGTCTTGCCTCGGATTCCTCTCCTGCGTGCTTTTGTTGTGAAAATAAAACCTATCCAGGTCAGCTTGCGCTACACCAGCTTTCGGGTCCCAGCTGCCCCTCTGGTCATCGTCACTTCCCCCTGCTGCTCCCGCTCTTTCTGTGAAGAAAGAAAAACACCGCTGCTCGCTACCGGTAAGTAATTTTCAAACAAACTGTCTTACCTTAGCTGTAGCCTTCCGGGTTCGTTTAAACTCAGCGCTGCTTGCACTCAAAATCTGTTGATATCTCATGAAGGAAATTAATGTAATTTAAATGAGATTCTCATCATTTGTGAGAAAAAGCCCATCTGCTTGCATCATGTCCTTCAAAGAAATCAATGGATTTTCCTTCCTCCGTCAGGTCTGTGCAAACTTACAGAGTCATTACTGTCCTGTGGAACAGCTGAAACAGTCACTCAGTTCAAGATCCGTATAACATGCTGGCGTGGCCAGGGCAACACATCCCGTGAGAGAAAATCAAAAGTAAAGTTAGCTCACTTCCTGTGCCTGTTTTCCTTATTCCTGCACTTCATTTCCATTCAGGTAGGTAACCATTTCCTGTTTCAAGTGCAATCTTTCTGTCCGAGTCTCTCCCCAAGAGCGATGGTCATCCCCACAGGCACCTCTGGTGCTGGCTTTACTGATGCTGACATACAGATGTAAGAAACTTTTAAATTCCACGACAGTGGCAGTGCATAGAGACGGAATGGGGTTTTATGTCATAATAAAGAAATGGAGACCGGTAAATGAGGGAAATGAAGTATTGTCATCATCGCTGAGATTGTTGTTGAGGCAGTATTTGGGATAATGTGGATAGAGTTTCTCAACTTTAAAAGGAATAATCTGATTGCAACAGAGATAGCATAAAGGAACTTCACCAGACTACTCCCTGGGCTGATGGTAAAAGAGGAGTGAGTGAAGGTTATCTGTCGCACTGTAAGAGAAGAAGAGGTCATTGCATTGAAACATGATGGTGGTGGATAATCATTCGTTATGTTCTACACAGACACTGAGAAGATGATAAATGCCATGGCTTGTATTTTTTATTTTACTAGGGATGCATGATTCTGGATATTTAAGTGCTTCTGAGCATAAAATCTAAAGTCAAATCCTGCCTTGATATCAGGGTCAATCCCTCTTACCTGAGCAGGTCAGTTAACCCCTGTTGTTATTGTTAATAGGTGAAAGTGTCTGCGTAGAGAGTGTTTTCTTCTCACTGAGGTTAGTGAATGTCAGCAATTCTCAGGTCTAGAAAGTTTGGGATACAGATCACTGCAAGTATTTAAAGAGGAGGTAGGCGGATTTTCGACCTGTCAGAGAGCTGAGGGGTGTGAAGAACTGGGCATTAAAGAGGAGTTAATGCCAACAGTAGGTCAGACATGATCGCATACAATGCGGTGAGCATCGGCATTACCGACTCCTGTTTCTTATGTTCTTACATTCTGTCTTTGGAAAGTGAATGGTTGCAATTTTCCTGGAAGTGCTGTTATTGAATGTTGAGGACAGTGAGAGAAAAGTATTTTATGTGACATCTCTGGGAGAGATATGGGCCCGATATTCACAATGAATTTGGGTCTACAACATACCCAACAAATGAAACACCAATTGCAGAAAGGAGACGCTGGAAAGAGATGGGGGGATTCTTTCCTACCCAGCCTGGCTTTCCCATCACTTTTTACTACCCACACCAAACCATACAGTGTTGAGGGACTGAAATATACCCTGTGTTACAGCAGGCCAGCTATTTGGAGCAAGTGGTCCCCATCTGCTCATATACAAGTGGTCTTAAGGAATGAATGGAGCATAGGAACATAAGACTGAGGAGCAATAATGGATCATTGGACACTTGTCATTGCTCGAACAGACAGTAAGATCATGGCTGATCTGATTGTGTCTCCGCTGCAGTTTTCTGTCTGTCCATAATTCTTCTCCATTTACCTGTCTGTCAAACGTTGAACAAACCCAACATTGAATAAATGCAAACACCCAGGCACAATACTAGTAAATTGCACAAAGTAAAAGTGCATAGGCAGCACAATTCGGGAAGGCAATAGGCATTTATCTATCTGTCTTGTCCTATCCAATTAATTCTGCTGCAGTTTATCATTTTTGGTTTGTTCATGGAATGTCGGTGTTGTTGATAGGCCAACATTTATGGACCATGTCTAATTACGTTGGAAGTAATGGTGTTGAGCTGCCATTTTAGGAATAAACGTCTGGGGAAGATAATTCCCATTTGAACAGCCCTTTGAGAATTTCTCATTCCTGCTCCGACAAATGTTGGAGGGTCAAGATTTCATTTTCCAGCCCCACTTCTCCACTGGTTACACAGATTTGAAGTGTAACCTAGGTCATTTTCTAGAAAAATGTGAGATACAGAGTCACACTCATACAGACACATACATAAACGCACATGTCTTAAGACGATAAAGAATAAGGAAAGGTTTCCAGTGTTTCACATTATTTGAACTCATATCAAATGGAAAAGTGATAATGTGTCCCAACTGCCATTCTGTCTCCGACGTTTTTCTACTCAAACAAGCTGCTGGTATGAGATTTCTCACTGGAACAGTTGAATTTGGCATTCAGCCCATCGAGTCTGATCCACCATTAAATTATGTCTGACAAGTTTCTCAACCCAATTCTGCTGTTTTCTCCCTGTAACCCTTGATCCCTTTGATACTCCAAAGCTAACTATCTCTGCCTTAAATATCGTCAATGACCTGACCTGCACTGCCTTCTGTGAAAATGAATTCCATCGGTTCTCCACTCTCTGGCTGAAAACGTTCCTCCTTACCTCCGTTCGAAAAGAATTTCACTTTACTCTAAGGTTGTATCCTTCGGTCCGAGAGACTCCTACCAGTTGAACATTTCTCAACATGCATACAGTTCAGGTCACTCAGGGTTCTGTATGTTTCAATTAGATCCCCCCCCCCACATCCCTCTGAGCTCCATCAAGAACAGTGTCGTCAAACGTTCTCATTTGTTAAGCTTTTCATTCCTGGGACGATTCTCGTGTACCTCCTGTGAACCCATTCCAAGGTCAGCACGTCCTTCCTGAGATATGGGGCTCTAAACGGCGCACAAAACTCCACATGTGGTCTGACAAGAGCCTTATAGAGCCTCAGACGTAGGTCCCTGCTTTTACATTCAAATCCTTTGAAAATAAATGCCATCACTGCAATTGCCTTCCTAACTACTGACTCAACCTGCAAATGTACATTGAGAGAATCCTGGAGTAGAACTCAAAGGTCCCTTTGCACTTCAGACATCTGAATTTTCTCGGTAGTCCATGTTTTGTATTCTTCCTACCACAGTGCATGTTCCCACAATTTCCCACTTTGTACTCCATCTGCCACTTCTTTGCCCATTATCCTAACCTTTCCAAATCCTTCTTGAGCCTCCCTGCTTCTTCGACGTTACCTGTCCCTCTACCTATCTTTGTATCATCTTCAAACGTAGCCAGAATGCCTTCTGTTCCTTCATCTGAATCGTTAATGTATAAAGTAAAATGTTGTGGTCCCCACACTGAGCCTTATGGAACACCACTTTTCACCGGCTGTCATCCTGAGAAGCACACTTTTATCCACAATCTCTGCTTCCTGCCACACAGCCAAACTTCTATCCATGCTAGCACCTTGCGTTTAACACAATGGGCCCTTGCCTTACTCAGTAACCTCCTGTTGACACATTGTCAAAGATCTTCTGGAAGTCCAGGTGGATGACATCCGTTGGCTCTCCTTGTTCTAAGCTGCTCGTTACGTCCTCAAGGTTTTCTACCAGATTTTCCAGGCATGTCCTCCCATTGTTGAATCCATGCTAACTTTGTCTTACTTTACCATCCACATCCAAGTATTCAGAAATCTCATCCTTCAATATGGATTCCAGAATCTTACCCACAGCCAAGTTTAGATTAGACAGTCTGTAATTTTCCGTCTTTTGCTTTACTCCCTTTTATAACCAGGGTATCACTGTAGCTATTTTCCAGTCCTATGGGCATCTCCCTGATTCGAGAGATTCCTGAAAGGTCACCACCAACGCCTCCACTGCCTTAGAAATCTGGAGTGGAGTCCATCTGGTCCAGGTGATTTACTTACCTTCAGGCCATTCAGTTTTCCCAGCATCTTCTCCTCGATGATGCCCACCTTACTCAGGTCTGTCCACGAAATCTTTTCAATGTTTGGGATATTACTCGTCCTTTCAACCGTGAATACTGACACCAAGTAATTTTTCAGCTCCTCTGCCATTTCCTTATTCCACATTACTATCTCTCCTGTGTCAATTTCTAGCGATCAGATGCCCATTTTTGCCTCTCGTTTTCCCTTTCCATATCGAAAGAAGCACTTACAGTCTTTCTTTACATGACTGTCTTACTTACCCTCATATTTAATCTTCTCACTCCTCACTTCTGTTTTTGTTGCTCTCTGTTGGTCTTTACAAGTGTTATGACATGGTGCTGAACCCCTCTGTTAATTAAACCAAAGACCCAGGAAAGCTCCCCTCACCTCGTAATCTCTTAGAATATGTGTGGCAGAGAACTCCCAAATTCCACTATTTAAAGAAAATAACGTCAATTTATTTTTAACTGGAAAAGTGAACATGACACCACATCTGTTTACAACATTAACCAACACACCCAACACCCCCCCCACCCCCAAATAGCCTCAACTCTATAATAATATGCTGTTTCCATAAGACACTCATGAAGATTACATCAACTTAATTTCAAAACCACACAGCCACTGCCGTCCTCTTCTGGCTGATGAATTCCCTGGGTCGTCGTATTTCTGTATTCTGTAAACATGTTTCATATGAAACAAAATCTATGATAGTGATTATTTCCTAATATCTTGGAGAGCAAGATGATTGATTCCCAGGCTTCTTCCATCTCGATGGCATCTGCTCTCTCCCCAATTTTCAAAATGTCCTCATTTTTAATTTCCCCAGCATCAAATTATCTCACTGGTTCAATGTTGTCAAAACAATAAATTCAATCTCGATTTGCAATCAGTGACAAAGAGAGAGAAGACATGAGAGCGCTGCATGCAACAGTGCGACTGGTGGAGCAAGAGCCTTTATTGGGGGTAGGTGCTATAACAAACATACATAGAGTGTGAGGGAGTAGAGAGAATACAGTGACATTTGTCCTGGCCGAAAGGGGAAGTTTATTGATATTTGTCCTGTATTGATGGGCATTTCTTCAGATCATCTCAGCATCGGGGTGAGCCTCCCCAATGTCTTGTCCACGTCTATCACTTATAACACCACAGAGCACATCCCACAGCTTCTTCAGAATATGTTTGCGTGGATCTTGCAAACAACAAGGAAGAACAAACATTGGTGCCATACATATCTAAACCAAAACTGTCGTGCAATCTTGTGCATCGATTCTCTGGAAATTAGATTTGAAAATATTGTGGGTGCTGCAGTAATACTGGATGATCTAAAATTGCATCTAAACTGCGTTAAATAAATGATTGCTAATGCTGTGAAAAATAAATTCAATAAGTGTATATGGGATAGGTTGAAGACTATGCTGTGAACCAAACTAAAGAGCAGGTTATTTCGGACATGGTGTTGTGTGGTCAGAAGGAGTAATTACTAAGCTTACTCTGAAGTAGCTTTTGAGGAATAATGACATTAATATGTTGCATTTTACACGGCGTCTGCATACAATATAGAATCTTTGAACATTACACTCAAATATCATGGAACCCTGGAGGCTAGAGGATGAAGTGAAATGGGAAAATACAATATAACATTTAGTGTGAGACAAACAACGTTATCGATAGAAATACTGCAAAAACAGAAAAATACATACATATCACTAGGTTCTAAACACCAAGGAAAGGGAAGGTGACTCAGTGAAGGTCAACATACGAAATTAAAGATTTCATTAACCCAAAGGAAGCAGCTTCAGAAGAATTCCAGATATTATAGAAACCTGAACATTCTGAGAGATTTATTTGTCTGAAAATAAGGACGAAGAAAGTGTTAAGGAAATCAAAAAGAACATGAATACAAACAAACAGGAAACACATAGACTGCTTACATCTCCGATCCATGTCCCAAAGAAAACAAAAGTAAGGTCAAATGTGGAAATTTATATGGTTAGGAGAATTCATGGTGGGAAACAAGGAAATGGCAGAGAAACTAACCAGATACTTTGCATCTGTCTTCATGGAGAAAGCTCCAGGAAATCTCCATGTAAAGCAAGTGGTTACATGGGACATGTGAAAGTAAAGACAATAGTCAATTCGTATCACCAATAAGATAGTACTTGAAAATGAGCTAGATTGATCATTGCTAAGTCTGATGTGCCAGATGTACTTCGTATCAAAATGTCAGAAATCAAACAGCATATTAATTGAACTGTCCGTGACTGTGTTTTATATTCCTGTAGATCCTGCTAAGACAATAAGCCCTTGTAGATAACTGGAAGGTAGTAAACATGATCCAACTGTGTACGCAGGGAAAAGGAGATAATGCGGAGGACTGCAGACCAATTAATTTGACATTTGTCGGGAAACAGTTGGAATCTGTTATATAAGATGTGTTATTGGGTATATAGAAATTAACAGCAGCATTGCAGAGAATCACTATGCATTTCTGACAGAAAACTCATACCTAACAAATTTTGGAATTGTTTGATGATTATTGTTCTTGCAACATAAACAGTGGACAACAAGAGGAAGTGGTGCGTTTGGAGTTTCAGAAGTCTTTCTGTAAGAAATTACACCGTGAGCTCGTAAATGCAATTAACATGAGTAGTATTTGGAAGAATACATGTAATTGGAAAGTTAAAGTTAGGTTGGAGTTTGTTTCAGGGAATCGGAATATAAATATAAATACATCATGCAGCAGTTGTATAGAGTGTTGGTGAGACAGTGCCTCGAGTATTGTGTACAGCGTTAGTAATCCAATCTAAGAAAGAATATACTGATCACAGAGGACGTGCAATGGACCTTCTCCAGGTTAATCGCTCAGATGGCAAGATGTTCTGATAGGGAGACTTGTCTTGTGACGTCTTCAGTTTCAAAGAACAGTGAAATTTAGAAAATCTACGAAACGTGTGACAAGGTGGATGTAAACAGGATGTTTCTCTGGCTGTCTACTGTGCATTTAAGGAAAATAATGGCAGGATAAGGGACAGGCCATTTAAGACCGTAATAAGGAGGAAATTCTTCACTCGGAGGTGACTGACTAACACAAGGGCACGGTAAATGCTGGCAGAGCAAGATTAGGGAGAATCGCCAGATATTCTACAGGCACGTCAAGTGGAACAGAATAAACAGTGAACAGGTAGGGCTTACCAAGTTGCTCCAAAATCAACTTCGTGGTAGGAGGCTGTTTGTGTGACTGGTGAGTAATGTTCCGTGGTGTACCGCAGAGATCAGTGCTGTGTCCCTTATTATTTGTGGTATTCATAAGTGTTGCGAATGTGAAGTGAGTATGGGGAGTGTGATAAGCAAGTTTGTGTTTGACATAAAGATTTTCGGGTGTTTGACACTGAGCTGGGAGGCCTCATGTTACAGAAGGATATGCATGGAATGGTCAGATGGGCAGGTCAATGGCGGTTGGAATGTAACCCTGATAAATATGAGGTGATGCACTTTCAAAAAAGAACCAGACAGGGGAGTACTCAATAAATGTCAGCACACTGGGAAGCTCAGCAGCTGCTTCTCCACACACCACTGAATGTGACTGAATATGATCATTGATGAGTTAAGCAGGACCGTAGAAAAAGCCTTTTCTCATTGGCCTAAAGATAATAAGAGTTTTATATAGCACTTTGGTAAGGATAAATTAAATACTGTGTGCACTTCTGCGAGCCACATTACAGGAAGGTTGTGATTGCACCGAATGAGGTGCAGAGGAGATTCACGAAGCTGTCCCTAGGATGGAGGATATGAGCTGTAGAGAGAGGTTGGTTAAGCTTGAGTTATTTACTTTGGATCAGAGAACGTTGAGTGGGCAAATAATTCAGATTTAAGATTACAAGAGGCATGGACAGGGTGAATAGTCAACAGCAGTTCTTTTCAGTCAAAGTGTCAGCTTCCTTCCAGTCTGAAACCAGGGAATTAAGAATGGAGAACAGAGAAACATGACAGAACAACTTCACTTCTGTCTTCACAGAAAAAGACATAAACAAAGCCTTTCCAGCAATAGGAGAAAACCTGAGTCTGAGGAGAAAAGTATTTAGAATGAAATTAGTCAATTAACTAATTTGGAGAAATTAATGGAACTGAAAATAATGAGCATACATATTGATGAAATGGGAAACATATTTGTGAAACTGACTGATAGATTAATTAGATAAAAACAATAGAGGCACTGAACTTGGGGATTCAGCAAGAGTTTTAATACAGTGCCAAGCTTCGTGTGCATAGTAAAAGCACATGGGGTAGGGGATAATATGTGGACATGGCGTTACAATGGGAGACCTGGCAGGAAACAGTGAGTAGGAATAAATGGATGATTTTCAGTTTGGAAGGCTCGTGTGGCATCGCAATGATTGGTGCTTGGGCCCTTGATATTCACAATACATCTCAAACACCTGGTTGAGGGAATCAAATGCCAAGTTTCCAAGTCTGCTGACCGAACTCGGATTTTGAAAGGTGAGGTGGATGTGAAATAAACAACATCAAGGTGACTGAGACAACTGGAGTGAATGAGTAAAATATGTGTCAGATGAAGAGCAGCGTGGATAGATGTGACGTTGTCTACTTTGTTGGGAGCAATAGAATGCCAGCTGAACATTTGAAAAGGGAGTGGTAGATCTAGAAAGGGAACTACATTCGCTTTTTTTTTATTTGGACAGACCTCCGAGTTCCATGCAGGGCAGTGGGTTCTGAGGACAGAAGTCAATACTGGGAATACATTAGCACACAGACCAGTGTACATAGTGGGGAGCTGTAACACTGAAAAGGATCTGGGATCTCCCTGTTCACCAGTCACTGAAAGCAATTTTGCAGGAGCCGAAAACAGTTAGGAAGGAAACTGATGTGTTCACATTCATTTCAGGAGGACTTGAGTCCAGGAGTAAGAGTGTCTTACTGCAGCTGGACAGGGCCTTGGTGAGACCCCACCTCGAACATTTAGCAATATTGTGTGCTGTTTTGGTCTCCATACCTAGTAAACGACAAACCTGACATTGAGGGAGAGCAGTGGAAAATGACCAGACTGATCTCTGGGATGACAGACTTGTGGGAGCAAAGTTCGGGGCGACTGAGCCTGTACTCCATGCGGTTGAGGAAAGTGAGTGGAGATATCAGGGAAATATATAAAACACTGAAAGAGCGAGACAATTTGGAAGCAAGGATGCTAATTCCTCTGGCTGGGACGTCTGAAACAAATGCCAACAGTATTAGGTACAGGCAAGTCGCATTGCATTGAGATGAGAATAAATGTCTGCACTCAGACTGGTGAACCTGGGGAATTCTCGCCCACGTCAGTCTGTGGAAGACAAGGCACTAAAGACTAATAGGATGTCTAGACACTGAAGGGCTGGGGGAGAGCAGGAGTATAGTGTGGAAATGAAGGGTCAGCCATCATTATATTGAATTGGTTGGCAAACTCGACAGACCAAAGGAACTATTGCAGTTCCATTTTATAGTTTCCCAAGTTTAATATCATTAAGGGATTTGTACATTGTGTGGGGAAAGTGCATTGAGAAGATGTTCAGACATGAACTAGAATGGGGGAGGCTTAATGTGCTGTATGGCTTATTCCATTCCCGATGTTTCCGTGAAGTCTGTGGAAAAGCTCTCTAGATGTTGTCACAAGTTCTCAGATGTTAGGAAAGAGGTCTCTGCCGTATCGGCAGGACTGTGTTTCCCATTCATTTTTCCGATAGCGAGGCTGGGAGCTGGAGTTCGGTACAGGTTTCACTTTTAAGACCTCCGAGCAGTTTGGTGCAATTGAGTTTCTTGCATGTCAGTTTCAGAGACTATTCAAGAGTTTATCACATGGCTGTGTGTCTGGAGTCAATTTTAGGCTAAAGCAAGAGAGCACAGGAGATTTGATTCCTGAAATTACATCGGCGAAGCAAATTGGTGTTTACAATCGACATTGGCTTCAATGTCACTGTTACTCACACCAGATTTGAGATCTCGATATTTACTTAATGATTTTTATCTTCCACCAGCTTCCAGATTATTAGCCTGGTCTGGATTAGTAATCCAATGATATTTCCAAAACAGCACCATCTCCACATGGGGACTGATCGGAAACCACACTGAACAGGTTATTTTTGTGCTGCTTGAAAGTTCTGTCAAAAAGAACTCCCACCAATTTGACTGTCGTGATGGGAATGATGGTGTGGTAATTAGCCAGACTGTAATTTTTCCCCGTTAGGGACTGGACATAGCTGAGTAATTTTCCACATTGCCAGGGAGATGTCAGAGTTGGAGCTGGAAAACAGCTTCCCCAGTGACACGGCTTGTTGTGCAGCACACTCTTCAGTCCTATTGCAGGAAAGGGGTCAGGGCCCATTGCCTTTGTCGTATCTACTGTGTTCAGCTGTTTCTTCACGTCACGTGCAGCGAATCAAATGTTTGAAGACTGACCTCTGTGATTCTGTGGGCATCATGATGAGGTTGAGGTGGATCGTCAACTCAACATTCTTGGCTGAGGATGGAACAGATACAATTTCCTTGTTTTTAACATTGATATGCAGAGCTGATAACATTGATCGGATATGGACAATTGTGGAGGCCTCTCCACCAGTTTGTTGTTTACCACGATTTTTGGTGTGAATGAATGGAATGAATTGCTGACCATCACAGTGACATTGAAATACACAGACATCACCGCAGATCAGTTGATTAGAGGCTATAAACATTAATAAACACGTACGTACAGCAAGATCCCACAAGCAGCAATCTAACACCCCACACATCGTGGGTGATGCTGGTTAAGGGTTGACGTACTTGTGTCAAATCCCAAGGCCCCAGTTACCTTAGCCCCAGACTTCAAACCTATACAAAAATGACAAGGCCGCGATCCGACAGGACCCGATTAACTAGAGGTCCCAGTAAAAGCCAGCCCCCCTCCCCAGAGAGAGGAGATTAAACCTCGGGGTAATACACAGACAAAACTCACCTGGGCCCAACAGGCTGCAGTCTGTCAAACAGGCCTCAGGACTGCGTTCCCCCCTCTGGAGGAAGCTCTTGTTTGAAGGTTTCCTACTCCCAAACACACTCTTTTCAAATCCTCAAGTGACCAGGAAGACCTCTTTGGGAGGAAAGAGGCAGCATTAGTGGGAAGGCTGAGCAAGAAAATCTTTCACAGGGAGATAGCACAGCAAGATCCCAGCTTTTACACTCTGAGTGAAACAGACAATGTCTCAGCAACATCTAAACACAAACACATCGGGTGATGAACTGAGTTTTCATGTTGAAAAGTTTTTGAAATGACGGGTTAGCTGATTAAAACCACTCACTGCCTGTAATGATGGCATTTGGTAAATTGACGCACAGCAAGATCCCATAAGTGACAGTGCTGCAGAAGCTCAAAAATCTGATCGTGTTATTTCCAGTTTAATTATTTCCTGTCACCGCAGAATCAAATATTGCAGCTATTTCACTATCTGACACTGGCCCTCTGTCTCTCTCTCTCTCTCTCTCTCTCTCTCTCCTGTTTCTCTTGCTCTCACCATTTTCCATTTCTTTCTCTCACTCTTTTACTCTCCGTGTCGAAGTTGATCATCCTGCCCTCTCTATGACCCACTTTCCTCTGACAGTGTGACAATTCTTTCCGGAGGGTCAGATATTTTGCGTTATAATTCCATCCTGAGGGAGTCCCGTCTCCCACATCCTAGGGGTTTCACCTGTTTGTCTCATTAATGCCCCGGTTACTTTAACCCCATGCTTCAAACCCGTTTTAAAACGGACAAGGCCGTGATCTGACTGGACTCAGTTAACCAGAAGCCCCGACAAACCAGGCTCTCACCACCATCCCCAGAGGAGATGAAAATTCGTGGGAAGAAGCAGACCTTCACTCACCTGGACCCCACGGGCTTCAGCCTGGGCAACAGGCCTCACGCCTGTGCTCTCCCGGAGGTTGTTCTTGTCCAAGGCTTTCCTGGCCCCCAGGGATTTTGGATCTTCACTTTCCAGCTTTCCCAACAAAAGTTCATCAGGATAAAAGAGAGAAGAGATGAGTTGGTGGGGACCAGGGCAGCGAAAGCATGTGATGCAAAATTACACAGCAAGATCCCAGTTTAAACACATTCCCACCACCCCCTTCCCCATCCCCAATGCATTTCATTACCTCACAGCAACACCAAAATACAAACAAATAATCAGAAAGCAATTAACCAGAGGTTGGAAACATTATTAAACTCACAGACACACACACACAACACGCACACACAAACACACACAGAGTCTCAACCAGCCAGGGAGGGCTGCTCACTTTCCATACAGAGAGAGAACAGGGTTTGAGAATGAATCTGACCAATTACTTGCGCACGTTTATTCTCGGTGAGGGGTTAGTGGACCCCACTCCTGCCCTCTCTGACACTCACTCCATGCCTCTCTCTCTCTGCCCTTCTCTCTCTGTGTCCCTTTCTCTCTGTTTCCCTCTCCCTCTGCCTCGCTCTCTCTGTCCCTCTCTCTCTCGATCCCTCTCTGTCTCTCTCTCTCTGTCTCTCTGTACCTCTCTCTCTGTCCCCCTGTCTCTGTGTCCATATCCTTCTCTCTCTCTCTCTCTCTCTCTCTCTCTCTCTCTCTCTCTCTCTCCCTGTCCCTCTGTTTCGGTGTCCCTCCCTCCCTCTCTCTGTGTCCCTCTCTCTCGATTTCTCTCTATGTGTGTCCCTCATTCTCTGTGTGTTTCCCTCACTCTCTCTGTGTCCCTATCTCTCTTTGTATCCCTCTCTCTGTGTCCCTCTCCCTGTGTCCCTCACTCTCTCTGAGTCCCTCTCTCTCTCTGAGACACTCACCCTCTCTGTTTCCCTCTATCTCTGTGTCCCACACGCACTCTCTCTCTCTGTGTCTGAGTCCCTCACTCTCTCTGTGTCCAATTCTCTGCCTGTCTCTCTCTCTGTGTCCCACCTCTGTCCTCCTCTCTCTGTCCCTCTCTCTCTGTCCCTCTCTCTCTGTATTTCTCACTCCTTCTGTGTCCCTCTCTCTCTGTCTCCCTCTCTCTCTGTGTCCCTCTCTCTCTGTCTCCCTCTCTCTCTCTCTGTGTCCCACTCTCTCCCTATCTCTCTCTCTCTCTGTGCGTCCCTCTCTCTCTCTTTCACACTCTAGCCCTCTCTCTCTGTCTCTCTGTACCTCTCTCTCTGTCCCTCTGTCTCTGTGTCCATCTCCCTCTCTCTCTTTCTGTCCCTCTCTCTCTCTCTGTCCCTCTGTCTCTTTATCCCTCTCTCTCTGTGACCCTCACTCTCTATGTGTCCCTTACTCTCTCTGTGTCTCTCACTCCCTCTGTGTCCCTCACTTACTCTGTGTCCCTCTCTCTCTCTGTGTCCTTCTCTCTGTGTCTCTCACTCTCTCTGTATCCCTCACTGTCTCTTTGTCCCTCTTTCTCTGTGTGTCCCTCACTCACTCTGTGTCCCTCTCTCTCTTTGTGTCCTTCTCTCTGTGTCACTCACTCTCTCTGTATCCCTCACTCTCTCTATGTCCCTCTCTGTGTGTGTGTCCCACACACACACTCTCACTCTGTCTCTGTGTCCCTCACTCTCTCTGTGTCCCACTCTCTCCCTGTCTCTCTCTCTCTCTCTGTGTCCCCCCTCTCTCTGTCCTTCTCTCTCTGTCCCTCTCTCTCTATTCCCCTCTCTCTGTGTCCCTCACTCTCTCTGTGTCCCTCTCTCTCTGTGCCTCACTCTCTCTCTGTCTCCCTCTCTCTCCCACTATCATCCAGAGCCGCTCACACTTATTGCGTTCCTATCACTCTGCTTCCAACACACTTAATGTGTCACTATCAGCCTGACACTCGCACACTTCCCGCATCATTATCAGCCTGACCCCTCACAATTTCACCGTGTCTATCAGTCTGACTCCTCACATTTCCTGCATCACTATCACCTTGTCACTTAACACTTACTGTCCAGTATTAGCCTGACGCCGTCAACATACTACATCAATATCAGCCTGAACACTCACACTTACTCTGTCAGAATCACGCTGACCCCCTCACACTCACTGCGTCACTATCACCCTGTCCCCTCTCACTTCCTGCATTAGGATCACTCTGACTCAATGACACTTACTGCATCACTATCTGCCTGACCCCTCACACACACTGTGACACTATCAGCCTGATCCCACCACAATTGCTGCATCTCTATCAGCCTGACCCCCTCACACTTACTGCTTCATTATCAGACTGACTCCTCACACTTACTGCATCACTAACAGCCTGACACCTCACACTTACTGCGTCACTGTTCCCCTAACACCTCATTTTTATTGGCCACTATCTGCCTGACGCTCTCAACTTACTGTGTCACTACCAGCATGAACGCACACACTTACTCCCACACTATCACCCTGACTGTCTCACACTCACTGCGTCAGACTCTGCCTCACCCCATCACACTTACTACGTCACTTTCACCCTCCCACTTTATGCGTCAGGATCAGCCTGACACAGTAACACTTACTGCATCACTATCAGCCTGATCTCCTTCCAATTACTGCGTCACTATCAGCCTGACCACTCACTCTTACTGCGTCACTGTCACACTGACCCCTCACACGAAGTGCTTCACTATCACCCTGACGATCTCACACTTACTGCATCACTATTGGTCTGATCCCTCAGACTTACTGCATCACTATCACTCTGACCCCCTTCACTGCGTAACTATCGGCCTGATCCATTCAAAAAGTCTGCATCACTACCACACTGACACCTCACCCTCATTGTGTCACTATCATCCTCACTCCATCAGTCACTGTCAGACTCATCCCCTGTCATGGAAAATAATCATTTTTTGTGAAATCTGTGAAAGCATGGTTGAAACAAAGAAGTATGGACCTAACTTTGCAAAAAGACAGAAAAAATGTAAAAATCAACCTAATTTACAGCTGCTAATATTAGCAGTCAATGAAATAGAAAAAAACCAACTCCATGTGTGGAAAGGAACTCGACTGATCCAGGTTCCTGGCTTGAGGTGTGATAATGCAAGGCGATATATAATATAAAGGGAATATGTGAAAACCGTCAGGCGTCCATTTTATGAGGCTTTTGCAAATGTGTCGGGTCCATTCTGCAAATTTCAAAAATAAACTTTTTCTTTGCTCTTGGTAGCATTTGCGTCGAGTCGATTGAAATTCCACGGCAGTAAACTCGGGGGCTCGTCTGGGACCCTGCGACTGGGTAAGATTTTGAAGATTCCCAGGAGGTGTACGCGCCACTGCCTTGAAGGTCTTTCACTTCATCTCGAGCGCTGAATTGGCCCCTTTGAGTGAGAGGACTGGGGATAAGTGGATCACCCCAGAGTCACGTTCCGAATCGAATAGGGTCAGGGTAAGAGTAGTGGCTAAGGTAATCCGACATAGAGACTTGTTCGAAGAGAATATACGAACGAGGAAGAGGGACCAGTGAACCCTCGCACGGTATTCGAGTAAAACTCAAGGGAAAGGATTGCCGTCTTTAGAGAGTTTAAGTGACAGCAAGATTAACTGTGGTTTGAGACTTGGAGTCACCATGGGCAGCGTTGGAGTCGCCAAAGCTGTACCGGTTACGTGGGTTCTTGGTTTGTGAAAACCAAGGCAATGAGGCGGTCGTGCCCAATGAGAGTGGACCTCCGGAGGTAAAAGCAAGTTATATTGGCAAAGAGATGATTATTGTATCCTGAGAGAGAGAGAGAGAGAGATAGACAGATAGACAGACAGAGAACAGACAGAGAGAATGAACACTTTTCCAATATCCATGAAAATCGGCTCCAGCAAGAGCGAACAAACAGAGGATCGACAGACAACTCGGAATGGTCAAGAAAAAATACAATATATGCGAAATAATTATGGCCCAGTTTCTGTAAAGCAGTTAAAAATGTAAATCAAGGAATGTGTTTTTCTGGAGGAAGGAAGTTTTAGTAATATTCAGTTGCAAATGCTGAGGTCACCGTTGGAGGAGAGAGAGAAGGAAGCGGAAGCGGCAGAGACAGGCCACTATAAATGCCGGAGGAAACATCACAGAAGCGCTTCACAGGAGGGTCCCAAGCACTGAGGATGTCACCTAGACAGGGGACGAAATGTTTGCAAGACAAATTCCCAGCTCGGCGAACAGAACCACAACAACGAGCACCTGAGCTACAAATCTTCTCCCAAACTTTGAACAGCTACGTGCGAGAGACGCTAAGACAAGCTAGGAAATGGGAATCCTGTGCCAACCGCCTAAGCGCCACATACGAACAACTCCGGTTCCTGCATGAATGCCGAAAGAATCGAATCCTTCCACCATGTGTCAGATACAGACCACCAGTCAACAACCCACAAGCCAGGGACACAGCCAGACAGAACGGATTCAGGATGATCCAGGTAATGATTACAGACGCTCACAACAGACTACACAAATACAGACAATAAATTGCGCGCCAAAAATCGTTAATTTCAAAAACCACCAATCAGGAATGGACCCGGACCATAGAACAGGCCGTCACCATAGGATAGAACAGGGCCACACACCGCAAAAAAACGGCATAAAAGAAAAAATGGCCAAACTAACACGCAAAGAAGAGGACACCACAACACACACCTGGGTTAAAAACCTCTCCCACAGACAGCTCACAGACACGGAAAGAACAATACTGGCCAAGGGACTCAACTACAACCACAGGGATGCCAAGACAGCAGACTTCCTAGCAGCACTAGAATGCACACTCAGGAACAATGGACTGACAGAAGAGACACAACAAACTGTGAGACAAAGTATCGTACCGCTGATAACAAGAAAAAAACAAACACATAACCTCAACACCAAGGAGAAGGAAGCACTAAAATCACTAAGAAACGATAAGAACATAATTATACTACCAGCAGACAAAGGCAGAATGACGGTCATCCCGGACAAAGCAGAGTACATGCAAAAAGCACAACAACTACTTGCAGATACCAACACCTACCAAAAGAGGGAGTTTGATCCCACCCCACAGCTCACCAACAGGATAAACAACACACTGATGAATCTACAAAAAACGGACAGATAACCAGGTCTGACCGACAAAGAATGAAACCTGAAAGCAACAACACCCCCAGATTCTATGGACTACCCAAAGTGCACAAACCAGACATCCCACTGAGACCCATAGTATCACTACCAGGGACACCATCACACAAACTGGCCAAAGAACTACAGCAGAAACTGAAACACGTGATCAGTGGATCCAGACAATCTATACAATCGACATAGGGATTCTTGGACATCATCAGAAATATACACATAGACAAGGAAGAAACTATGTTATCATTCGATGTAACGGTACTGTTCACCTCCATCGACAAAACATTAGCCGAAGAAACAATAGCCAACCTGCTGAACAGACATAACAGACAACAGGATGTTGAACATATCAACAAAGACGGCATACTTGAACTACTGGACTTGTTCCCCACAACACACTTCACATTCAATAACCAAATATACGAACGAATCAACGGAACACCCATGGGCTCGCCAATCTCTGGACTCATAGCAGAAGCAGTAATGCAAAGGTTAGAACAAACAGTCTTCAACCCAAACTCTGGGTCAGATACGTGGATGACACCTTTGTCATAATTAAAAACACAGAAATAGAGAACACACACCAGATCATCAACGCCACACTCACAGGAATCCGATTCACTAGAGAGGAAGAAAAGGACAACCAACTCCCATTCCTCGATGTGATGGTACAGAGAACACCGAACAGAGAATTCACCACAAAGGTTTACAGGAAAGCCACACACACAGACCAAGTCCTCAACTATGAAAGCAACCACCCCAACACACACAAACGAAGTTGCATCAGGACACTATTCAAAAGGGCCACAACACTCTGCAGCACACCAGAACTACAAAAAGAGGAAGAGGAACACCTATACAAAGTATTCGCCAAAAACGGATTCCCTCGCAATTTCATCAACAGATGCCTAAGGGAGAAACAATGGAACGAGAACATACCGCAACCCAAAGGACGAGCCACACTACCATACATCAGGAGCATTTCTGAACTGACAGCCAGACTACTGCGACCACTAGGACTCATAACAGCACACAAACCAACAGCCAGGCTCAGACAACAACTCACCAGAACAAAGGACCCGATACCCAACATGAGCAAAACTAATGTAGTGTACAAAATCCCATGCAAGGACTGCACAAAACACTACATCGGACAAACAGAAATACAGTTAACGATAAGTATACACGAACACCAACTAGCCACGAAACGACACGACCAGCTATCCTTAGTAGCCACACACACAGACGACAAGCAACATGAATTCGATTGGGACAACACTACCATTATAGGTCAAGCCAAATAGAGAACAGCCAGGGAATTCCTAGAGGCATGGCACTCATCCACAGACTCTATCAACAAACACATCGACCTGGACCCAATATACCAGCCACTACAGCGGACAGCTCGAACTGACAACCGGAAGCGGCAGAGAAAGGCCACTATAAATGCCAGAGGAAACAGCACAGAAGCACTTTACAGGAGGCTCCCAAGCACTGAGGATGTCACCTAGACAGGGGACGAAACGTTTGCAAGACAAATTCCCAGCTCGGCGAACAGAACCACAACTACCTCCATGTTATATGTGGAAGGTACACCAGTTACCTTTTTGTTAGATACATGGCCAGCATATTCACTTCTCAAAGCAAGGCAGTTCAGAGAGTTGACGCCAATAAAGATGAGTGGAATGTTCCTGAAGTCAATGGAGGCATCAGGCATCGTGATATGGGAGAGTTTTACCGCACCCATATTGTGTGAAATCAGTAATGTGTATCCATTCTAATTCTCAATTTTGTCAGCGGAATTCTGTTCTTTACATTTGATGGCTTAGAATCTCATAGTGAGACTGGGGTTGTATTTGCTCAGTACTCCGACGGGCTTGCAGGTAATTGAAAGGGAAGATTCACAAGTGTAAACTTTATAATACAACCCACCACCCCTGGTATATGTCTATGAGTGGCTATTAAGCCAGAGAGCAATGGGTTCAGTAAGCAATTCACTCGCCCTGGAAGCAGGTAACCATGTTAATCCTATTAACACCGATTTTTTTGCGGGAATATGCTGCACTGCACAGCACACATACACCACGATATCCCGGTGGAACCATAAGAGAAGTATTGGTTCAGGAGATTGGTTAAACCAGGTCAGTTGTGATTGTGCGAATTTTATTGAAGAGATGATAGATGTGCAGTCAGTCTGAACTTATGTAGAGTATCTGCGATGGCAAGTAAGCTCTATATTTTTGATGTGGAAGGCTATGCTCCTCGCGTGTCACTGGCGAAAGTGTCCAGTGACTGGTGGCAGGATTTGGGGCCATGGGGACTAAAGGCATAAAGAACGAAATGTTGGGTGTTCTGGGACGATGTGGGTATGTGGTTCAATGCAGATGTGTCGACATATAGGAAGAAATTAATTTGTCTAAATCAGGCAATAGAACAGTCGAGGTAACCCCCTCTAGCCCTGAAGAGCCTAGAAGGCTGGCCAGCCGTTTCCCTAAGATAAACTTCTCAGACCCAAAATTAATAACGGTCCCTACTCAATTATGGGTAAAACGCAAACATGATGCGGTGCATATACGAGGCTGTGAACCAATAAGAGAAACCACGAAGTCGGAGTATCGTCCTTGCAGGGCACAATACCCGTTAAAACCCGAGGCCATGGACGTAGTTACTCCAGTCTTTCAGTCCTTCCCAAAGGCTAGAGAGATAATCCCCTGTGTAAACTCACCGGTGAGAACTCCCATTTTTCTGATCAAAAAGGCAAAAATTCCAAGCGAACCGGAGGAATGCAGGTTTGTTCAAGACCTGCAGGCAGTCAATAACAGTGTTGTCCCGCGCGCATCAAATGTTCCCAAACCCTATACTGTATTAGCTCAATTTCCACCGGACAGTAAATGGTTCCCTGCTGTGGATTTAGCAAATACATTCTTTCGTGGAATGGTGCATCCAGTTAGTCAATTCTGGTTCACTTTTTCATTCAAAGGGAAATCTTATGAGT
Organism: Chiloscyllium punctatum; assembly: GCF_047496795.1. Classification (NCBI taxonomy): domain Eukaryota; kingdom Metazoa; phylum Chordata; class Chondrichthyes; order Orectolobiformes; family Hemiscylliidae; genus Chiloscyllium; species Chiloscyllium punctatum. The sequence goes on along the minus strand of NC_092745.1, from coordinate 6,380,687 downwards.
TCACACGACTTTGTCAATGTTACTGTGAGTCACCCACCATATATAATGAGGCTCTACGCAGGAGTCTGGAGACGTTTGCTTTAACCCCTGGGTCTGCACTTCTGCAATCTGTAGACGATTGCCTAATAGTAGCACCGACAGAGGAACAATGTGAGAAGGATTCCCTTGCGTTGTACGAGGGAAGGGCACAAAGCCAGTCTCACAAAGCTTCAATTTATGCAACAATAGGTGAAGTCCTTCAGTCACATAATATCTGAACAAGGGAAGACCAAGGGAAGGTCAAGGCAGAGTGCAAGTAATTCAGCAAATTCCAAGACCTCACATGAGGAAACAATTGCTATCCATTTTGGGCAGACGCTCCTACTGAAGAACGTTTATCCCACATCACACAAATCTTGAGGCGCCCTGAAGTGACAAGGCCCATGGATAAGGGTAGCAGAACCAAGGGCCGTTGCAATGGATCCCAGCGGCCGAGCTGAATTGAAAAAGACGTTTCAAAGTACACCTACACTGGGGATTCCGAATCCAAACAAGCCTTCTGTCAAATGGTATATGAAAAACATGGCTGCATGACATCTGTGTTGTTGGAGTATCATGGGGGAAAATTCAGGCTGGCAACTTATTTTTCGGCTAAGCGTGACCTCTTAGCGGCAGGATTGCGTAAATGCCTGCGAGCTGTAGTTGTTATATAATCGGCTATGGCGACTTAACCAAACTGATCGCACATGCAGTATCCTTACTGCTTTCCGAGCAAAAGACAGCACATACGTCGGCAGCACGTTGACTCAGATACAATACTGTGTTCTTGGAGAAGCCTAACATTGCAATAAAACGATGTAACGTCCTTAATGCTGCTAGTCCTCTCACTAGAGAAGGAGACGGAGACCCACATGATTGTATCGCTGTAATTAATGAAATGTGCTGCCTCGACAAGACTTGCAGAATTCACCACTTCAGAATCTAAATATGGCGTTTTGTTTTTGTGGATGGGTCAGCATTCAGGAGCAAGGAGATAGGCCAGAATTGTATTGGGGATGCTGTAGTAACTACTACCCATGAGGTATTCAAAGCAGGATCACTCCCTTCTCAACTGTCAGCCCAAGTAGTGGAGCTAGTTGCATTGACTGAGTCATGTAAATTGGCCAAGGGAAAGACAGCGAATATTTAACCGATAGCAGATAAGCATTCGGAGTTCCACATGATGTTGGAATCCTGTGGAAATATAGGGACTCCTTGACCTTCACCGGAAAGCCCATCACACACCGTGATCAGTTTTCTGACCTCTTGGAAGCGGTCCTATTGCCTAAATCAATCGCTGTGTGTAAATATGAAGCCCACACGAAAAATAACGATTCCGTTTCTCAAGGAAATGCAAGGGCAGACTCAGCGGCAAGGACGGCAGCCCAGCAGCCGGTAAATGATCAGTTTGACATGGGAATGACAAAAATCCTTACCCCAACAGCAGACGTACGGGAGTCACAGTCGAAGTCCAGGCTTGAAGACACGTTTGAGTGGGAAAAAAGCAGAGTGCAGTTTGCGGGAAGGGGTATGGTGTGGCCTCAATGTTAAACGTTTTCTATCACGATCATTAATTCCATTCTATGCCAAACTGACACACGGTAAGGAACACGTGTCAAAAGAGGGGAGATATGACAGCATTTCAGCACAGTGGTACACTGAGGGATTTACTCATTACTTCCAGAAATATTGTGAACGATGTGTTATCTGTGCCACAATAATGTGGGGAGGGGTATACAGATGAGTCATGTAAAACTTCCGAAACACCAAAAACAATTTGAACATTTACAACTGGATTTTACCGAACTAACACCCTGTGAAGGAAAAAGGTATTTTCTGGTAATAGTTGATATGTTTTCCAAATGAGTGCAAGCGTTCCCCACGGCAAAACAAAATGCCAGTGCCATAACCAAAGCTTTCCTAACTGAAATAATTCCGAGATGGAGCATCCCTGAGAGGCTTAGTCGTCCCAAGGTTTGTGAAGGTTTATAGCTCAGGTTGAGGTTTATGGTGTAGGTTTGCTCGCTGAGCTGTACGTTTGTTATCCAGACATTTCATTACCTGGCTAGGTAACATCATCAGTGGTGCTCTCCAAGTGAAGTGAAGATGTTGTCTCCTGCTTTCTATTTATATGTTTGTTATGGATGGGGTTCCTGGGGTTTGTGGTGATATCATTTCTTATTCGTTTTCTGAGGGGTTGACAGATGGTAAATCGATCTATGTGTTTGTTTATGGCGTTGTGATTGGACTGAGAGGCCTCTCGGAATTCTCTGGTGTGTCTGCATATACAACAAACCGACAAACACTGACCAAATACTTAAGTACACCAGCAACTATCCCAACACGCAAAAAGGAAGCTGTATCAGAACACTATTCCAACGAACCACCACACATTTCAGCATAGACGAACTTCGGAAAACAGGAGAACCACCTAGAAAACGTATTTAAGAAGAATGGATACTCAAAAAATACAGTCCACAGATTCCTCAGGAACAAACCACGACAAGTAGACCTAACACAGCCAGAAACCCTATCGACCTTTTCATAGATCAATGGCAGCCAGATTATTAAGACCTCTCGGAATCCCACCAATAGTCTCAAACAAAACAAACAAATTTAAAAGACCCAGTACAACCCATGGACAAAACCAACGTCATATACCAAATTACATGCGAGGACTGCCACAAACTATACGTAGGACAAACAGGAAGACAGTTAGCCACCAGGATACAGAACACCAGCTAGCCACAAAAAGACATGACCCTCTCTCCCTTGTAGCCCTTCACACGGATGAAATTTAAACACCATTTCGACTGGGACAACACATCTATCCTGGGACAGGCTAAGCAAAGACATGCCAGAGAATTCCTTGAGGCTTAGCACTCCAACCACAACGCCATAAAAAAGACATATATCTAGATAGCATCTATCAACCCCTCAGAAAACGAACAGGAAATGGCATCACCTCAAACCCCAGGAACCCCATCCTGGACAAACATATAACTAGAAAGCAGGAGTCAACAGTTTCTCTTCACTTGGCGTTCGTCACTGATGATGTTACCGAGAACATAGAACATAGAAAAATACAGCGCAATACAGGCCCTTTGGCCCTCGATGTTGCGCCGATCCAAGCCCACTTAAACTACACTAGCCCACTAACCTCCATATGCCAGGTACTGAAATGTCTAGATATCAAACCTACAGCTCAGCGAGCAAACCTACACTCTAGGCTTAGTAGTGACAGTGGGACACCATTTGATCATAATGCCCTACAGCAGATTAATAAGTATTTGGGAATAAGCATGGGATCACACTGTGCCTACGACCAAATGAGCGGTAGTGCAGCGGAAAGAGAAAATTCTATCTTAAAAAATATATTGAGAAAATGCTGTGAGGAACCAGGGATGACATGGACAAAGGCACTTCCAATTGTGCTAATGTGTATGAGACCCAGGAGGAGAGGGAGAGTTAACCTTAGCCCGTTTGAAATTTTGTTTGGTAGGCTGCCAAACACAGGAATTGTCCCGAGATGTAAGGGAAGCCAGATAACAGGCCACTGTGAGGATGAGATATTGTGTTACTGCATGAAACTCTCTACACTTCTGTCCCAAATACAGAGTCAACTGAAGACAGCACTACCCCAATCAGCAGAAGACAAGATGTACGATCTATAGTCTGGAGTCTGAATGGTGGCGAAAGACTTCAGGAGGGAAAACAGGAAGGCGAAGAGGTGGCTGGGACAGTGTCAAGTACGTCTTACAGCACAGATAGTTGTTAAGGTCGCCGGAACAGCCACGTGGATACAAGCCAGCCATTGCAAACGTGCAACTGGGACTGAGGAGACATCGCACAACAGCAAAACCAATTTAGAGCAAGTATCTTTTCGAATACTTCCGCAAATGTGGGGCTTCCCCAGTTCACACTGTTAGCAAGCGCCCTGGTAGGACTATTCATAAGGGCAGGGGCGTCTGGGATGCAACAGCTGACGGTAATCTTAACTGATAGGACGAAGTGGATCTTTACATGCGACACATTGCAGTTCAGTAACAAGGACGACTATAAATTGGATAATTAAGATTTATGCAGGGATCCATGCCACGCCGGTGACTGGCATTTAGTCGTAGCCACCACGACAAAAGGGGCACCTGACATGGGAAATAGATATTCTATAATCAAAGTAAGACTCAGAAGAGCAATGAGGGAGTCTCGTGGTGTGGAATAGATAGATCCTTCTCCGATATCTGTAGACAGTTGAATATAGTGGTGCAATCGCCCCACCCCCGCCCTCCGAGTTGCAGTGCAGAATGTACTACAGACGATAGGAGCAGTGGGGCATTGCAACCAATCAAACGAGATCATGGACCTAACCCCAAGCTGGGCAAAAGTCATTAATGACACACCCGAACCCGAAGGGGGACGGCCGTGGCGAGAGAGCGAATTTAAAGCAGGAGGGGAATTTGCCTCCTGGATATAAATGGCGTACATTCGACGCCAGTAGGTTGGGAACTGCGAAGGGCCATTGCTAGAGGTGAAGGGAACAGAGCATGTGCTTTGGTCATAAGACAAAACGAGAGATTAGACGTTGGCTATACTTGTTGGATATGTTTGCACACAGCCCAAAGGTAGACTGCCCAGCAAATTACTGAGAGCCTGGCGAGAAATGCCAGCTGTCTGCTTCCATGGGAGGCGACTAGCCTGACCATGATAGTGGGGGGCAATTTGGGCAAATCTCGTGTCACCACCCGAACTCCAGGCTAACTACAGACCCAAGCCTGACACGCTCCCGACCACAGCCTTCCACATAGTGGATTGCAGGGTAGAAACGTGTATTTGCACCAATCGGGGGAGACTCCTTTTGGGTATCTCCCAGTGTACCTTGATGCTGTACTTGAACAATAACTCTTGTACAGCAACATACACAAATGATACGACCATAAACATTGCTTGTTCCTTTTTCAATGGTCAGACTATGAGCGGCATGGTGCCACGGTGGTTAGCATTGCTGCCTCACAGCGCCAGAGACCCCGGTTTAATTCCCGCCTCAGGTGACTGAAAGTGTGCAGTTTGCACTTTCTCCCTGTGTCTGCGTGAGTTTCCTCCCACAGTCAGCAGGATGTGCAGGTCGGGTGAATGGGCCATGCTAAATTGCCCATAGTGTTTTGTGTTAAGTAAATGCATGGGTGGGTTGCGCTTCGGCTGGTGTGTGTGGACTTGTTGGGCGGAAAAGCCTGTTTCCACACTGTAAGTAATCTAATCTAATCAGGATGGCAGGTATAATATGGGCAGGTGGTGAGAAATGGTACCACCACTCCCCCGGGGAGAAAGGGGTGCTGCTACACTGCGATACTGTCCACCAACACAACAGTGTTCGCCCTAAAAGGCAGCAATTGCCGAACTCGAAGGGGCATCCCTCTGCATTGGAATGGGTACACACTCGCAGAACATCCTCGCATATGGTGTATTCGCAAATGAGACGGAGGAAGGCCAAGCACTCATTAAGACTGAGTTAATGGTGGTTCGGAAGCCGTGACACAAAATCGATTAGTACGAGACATCCTGACGGCCAAGAGAGGGGGCGTCTGCAAAACGTTAGGTACCTCGTGCTGTATTAATATTCCTGATGAGTCCCAAAATATTACTGGTTTAATAAATGGTATGAAGGCAGCTAAATGACCTCCTCCACGAGCAGATGACTCCTCCTCCCGATGGCTCATGTCCCTTATGGAGGATAGGGGTAATGGACCCTTATTGTTCTACGAGTTTTAGGACAGGTCATACTTATACTGCTTTGAATAAGACCCTAGTTGTGTACCTGCCTACACCACTTGCTTATGAATGCAGTAGGATACGAAATGTTAAACTATCAGTGGCCGCAAAGAAGGAAGATCCGATTGTTTGTCCGCACCCTACAGCGACGTTGACGAATATGATGTGTGAAGATGGGCTGTGTATCGGGCAAATCAGGGAAATGGAAAAACCACCACAAAGCTTTGTTAGAGTGAGGTGGTGTCTGAGGAAATGCCTGGTGTTCATAAATTATTTTTGATATATAGCAATCTGGCTTTTTATTTGGTTGTTGTCCTTGTTGTAAAATGACAAAAATTTGGAAAATGTAATGGAAAATTAACAAAATTAACATTTACTGTGAAATCTATCAGAGAATGTTTTGCAAAATTTAATACTTCGCTGAAATATGAAAACACTTTGCTGAACTCTGCGTCGAGGAGTCAGCTTGTCTTTGTGGAACTTTGCAAATATTTCACCTGTCCTTGTGAGCAGCCGAGTTCTGAAAAGAGCTTCGGAAAACATAAAGACAATTATGTCCAAGGCATGGGGATGAGAAAATATGAGCTCGAATGTTTCCCAACACTTGTCCTTGAGCATGTGATAAGAGTAGTAGAACACGAATATGTGAAGTTTGTTCACAGCCCTTACATAAGGTACTTTTGCCAAGTATATTGGCCGCTCTGCATGCACAGGTTGAAATATAAAGCCTTTCCTTTGCTCTTGCTAGCAGTTGATTCGAGTCGATTAAATTTCCACGACAGGTGTCAGGGTGTCAGGCAGTGGAGAATTGTTGGGTATCAGTAAATGGGAGAATTGTTGCACAGTGCAATTACATTGGAAAATTTGTACAAATTGCCTATTCATTAAAGAATTTTAGCAGAACACCTCTAAATGGAAGAATAGGGGCAGGCAATCAGTGAGTAGGAACAATTTTGCAATCAGCAGTAAAGTTGAGATTCGAGTCCGCTCACCAAGAAGTTAAAAATAAACTTTGGAGCATGGAAGCCAATACGTGGAGGAAGTGTATCAGGAAACAACGCAATGGGACAATTGACGCAGGGCATCAATAATGGGAGAGTTGGTGTCGATGTCACGAAAGTAGAGAATTGGTGGAAGACGTGGGAGAACTGGTGCTGAATAATATTAAATGTGGTGGAGGTGAAGCTGCTGATGAAAAGAAGATTCGTGCAGGATTCGAAAATGGTAGAATGGTGCACAGAAGTGAAGCTGTATTTGGGACAATTGTTGCACGAACCAGAAAATGGAAAAATGGCACACTGGAACTTTAACAGCGAATTGGGGTATGGCACCACTATCTCAGAGAGTCAGAGTGGCGTTCCCCACACTGGGAGAAGTTGGTTTGTGTATCAATGAACATGAGAATTGTATCAGGGCAATATTAAATTCGAGAATTGGTGTGGGGTGTTTAAAGCATGCAGAGTTGGAACAGACCATAGTTAAATGGGAGAACACGGGCAGGAATCAGTAAGTCGGAGAAATGTTGTAAAGTGCAGGAAAGTGGCCATTCGATGCAGGGTGAAATTAATGAAAAAAACATTGAGCAGTGCACCATTATGTGGAAGATGTTTGTCAGGAAACAGCAAAACAGGAGAGTTGGGGCAAGGCAATACTCAGTGGGAGAGTTTCTTCAGTTCATGACGAAAGGGTGGATTAGTGCAGAATTGTTAATTTGAGAATTTGATGCAGTAAACGCCAAAATTGGAGAAATACAGCAGTGGAACACGACATGGGAGAATCATTGCAGCTACATAGTTAATGGAAGAAGTGGTGCGGAATGGACCTAAATGAGATATTTGGTGCAAGTCACCATTAAAATGTAGAATTCGAGTAGGGCACTCCTAAATGCGAGATTTGAACTCGGACATCAGGAAATGAGAGAATCATACTGAGATATGAGGAAATGACAGAATTAGTGTCGTTATATGAAAAAGCAGGAGAATTCAGTGTCGGAGTATGAGGAAATGGGAGAATAAGTATAGGGGTATGAGTAAATGGAGCTGCAACAAGATCTCACGGCTCTTAAACTCAATCCCCCTGTTAATGAAAGCCAAAAACGCCATCTGCTTTCTTAACAACCCTGTCCACCTGGGTGGAAATTTTAAGAGATCTATGTACCTGCATACCAAGATCCCGCTGTTCCTCCACACTGCTAAGAATGCTACCTTTAGTCCCGTACTCAACTTTCAAGTTCGATCTTCCAAAATGCATTACTTCGCATTTATCCAGTTTGAATTCCATCTCCCACCTCTCAGCCCACCTCTGCATCCTGGCAATGACATGCTGCAGCCTGCAACAGTCCTGTATACTGTAAATGATACCTCCAACCTTTGTGTCCTCTGCAAACTTGCTAACCCATCCTTCAATCTCCTCAACCAAGTCCTTAATAAAAATTACAAAAAGTAGAGGCCCAAGAACAGAGCCCGTGGAACACCATTCACCACTGCCTTCCAGGCAGAATATTTTCCTTCCACAACCACTCGCTGTCTTCTGTCGACCAGCCATTTCTATATCCAGACAGCTAAATTTCCCTGTATCCCATTCATCCTGACCTTCTGAACGAGCCGACCATGGGGAATCTTATCAAATGCCTTCTGAAGTCCAGATACACAACATCCACCGCTCGACCCTCATCAACCTTTCTAGTAACATCCTCAAAGAACTCAATAAGATTCGTGAGGCATGATCTGCCCCTCACAAAGCCGTGCTGACTGTATGTAATCAAGCCATGCTCTTCCAGATGGTCAAAAATCCTATCCCGCAGAATCCTTTCTAACACCTTGCAGATGACAGACGTGAGACTAACTGGTCTGTAATTTCCGGGGATTTCCCTATTTCCTTTCTTGAAGAGAGGAATTACATTTGCCTCCCTCCAGTCCTCAGGTACGAATCCGGTGGAGAGCGAGGATGCAAAGATCTTCGCAAGCGGCGAAGCAATCACATTTCTCACTTCCCATAGCAGCCGAGGCCAAATCTGGTCTGGCCCTGGCGACTTGTTAAGATTAATGTTTGTCAAAATTTTCAACACATCAGCTTCCTCAATCTATCTGTTGCAGCAGGATTACCTGCTCCTCAATGGTTTCCTTCACTACAAAGTCCTTTTCTTTCGTAAAGACAGAAGCAAAAAACTCATTTATGGCTTCCCCTACCTCCTCAGACTCTTTACACAAGTTCCCTATGCTATCACTGATCGGCCATACTCTTTCTTTGATCATTCTCTTCTTCCTCACATATGTGCAAAATGCCTTTAGATTCTCTCTAATCATTCCTGCCAAGCCTTTTTCCTGCCTCCTCCTGGCTCTCCTCAGACCATTTTTGAGCTCCTTCCTTGCCTGCCTGTAATCCTCGAGAGCTGAGCAAGACCCTTGCTTCCTTCACCTTTCGTAAGCTGCCTTCTTTCTTTTGACGAGAAGCTCCTCCGCTCTCGTCATCCAAGATTCCTTTATCTTACCCTTTCTTGCCGTCTCAGAGGGACATATTTATTCATCACTCGCAACAACTGTTCCTTAAACAGTCTCCACATGTCGATAGTGCCCTTTCCATGGAACAATTGCTCCCAGTCCATGCTTCGCAAAACAGTATGATAGTATGATAGTTTCCTTTTCCCCAACTAAATATCCTTCCATTGTGCCTGCTTCTCTCCTTCTCCATGGCTGTGTAGAAGATGAGGCAGTTGTGGTCACTATCACCGAAATGCTGTCCCACCGCACGATCTGACACCTCCCCCGGCTCATTACCGAGCACCAAATCCAAAATGGTCTCTCCCCTCGTCAGCCTGTCAACGTACTGAGTTCGGAAACCCTCTTGAACACACCTTACAAAAACAGCTCCTTCCAAATCATCTGCTGGAAGGAGGTTCCAATCAATATTGGGAAAGTTAGTCACCCATTACAACTATCCTATTCCATTCACACTTTTCCAAAATATGCCGACCTATGCTTTCTTCAATCTCCCTCCTTCTATTGGGGGGCCTGTATTTAACCCCTAGTGAGGTGATTGCTGCCTTACTGTTCCTAATTTCCACCCATACTGACTCAGTAGGCAGACCTTCCTCGATAATGTTAACTTCTGTAGCTGTGATAACCTCTCTGATTAGCATTCCTACAGCCCTTCCTCTTTTTACCTCCTCGCTATTCTTTTTAAATGTTCTAAACCCTGGAACATCCAGCAACCATTCCTGCCCCTGAGAAACCCATGTCTCTGTTATGGCCACAACATCATAGCTCTAAGCTCATCACTTTTATTTACTTTTCCCCAGTATTACCGAGCACAGTGACTCCGTTTTGGGGGAGGGGGCGGGAATGGGGGATAGTGTCTCAGTGGTTAGCATGCTTGTTTCACAGTACCAGGGACCCGGATTGGGGGACAGGAAGAGGGGGAGGGTGCATGGTGTCTCAGTGATTAGCACGACTGTCTCTCAGTACCAGGGACCCGGATTGGGGGGAGGGAGAAGGGGGTCATGGTGTCTCAGTGGTTAGCAAGGCTGTCTCACAGTACCTGGGACCTGGTTGGGGTGAGGGGGAGGGGGCATAGTGTCTCAGTGGTTAGCACGGCTGTCTCAAAGTACCAGGGACCCAGTTGGAGGGGTGGGGGTGGGGAATTGAGACATGGTGTCTCAGTGGTTAACACAGCTGTCTCAAAGTACCAGGGAACGGGTTTGTGGGGAGAGGAGGGGGGCATGGTGTCTCAGTGGTTAACACGGTTGTCTCACAAGACCAGGGACGTGGTTTGGGGAAAGGAGTGGGAGCATAGTGTCTCAGTGGTTAGCACGGCTGTCTCACAGTTCCAGGGACCCGGTTGGAGGATGGGGGTGGGGAATTGGGACATGGTGTCTCAGTGGTTAACACAGCTGTCTTAAAGTACCAGGGACCGTGTTTGGTGGGGGGAAGGGAGGGGGGCATGGTGACTCAGTGGTGAGCACGGCTGTCTCACAGTACGAGGAACCCGGTTTGCGGGGAAGGGAGGGGCATGGTGTCTCTGTGGTGAACACGGCTGTCTCACAGTACAGGGACCTGGTTTTGGAGTGGAGCTGGTGTCTCAGTGGTTAGCACGGCTGTCCCACAGTACCAGGGACTCAGTTTGACGGAAGGGGATGGGGGCTAGGTGTCTCAGTGCTTAGCACGGCTGTCACACAGTTCTAGGGACCTGGTTTGGGGGAGGGGGAGGAGGACATGGTGTCTCAGTGGTTAGTACGGCTGTGTCACAGTAACAGGGACCCGGTTTGGGAGGGAGGGGGAGGGGGACATGATGTCTCAGTGGTTACTTCGGCTGTCTCACAGTGCCAGAGACCCGGTTTGTGGGGGATGGGGAGGGGGGTGCATGTTGTCTCAGTGGTTAGCGCGGCTGTCTCACGGTCCCAGGGACCCGGTTTGGGGGGGATGGGGAGGGGAGGCATGGTGTCTCAGTGGTTAGCGCGGCTGTGTCACAGTACCTGGGACCCGGTTTGGGGGGGATGGGCAGGGGAGGCATGATATGTCAGTGGTTAGCACGGCTGTCTCACAGTACCAGGGACCTGTTTTTGGGGGACGGATAGGGGGGCATGGTGTCTCACTGCCTTTGACATCTTCCAAAACCTTTCTCCAAACACCTTAAAATTATGCTTACCTCGTGACCATCATTCGTGGGAGGATGTCTCTAGCTATTTACTCTGTCTGTAACTCTCACTATCTTGTTCAGCTCTATCAAGTTACCTCACATCCTTCTTTACTCCAATGAGAAAAGCCATAGCACCCTCAACCTTTCTTCATAAGACAAGCCCTCTCGTCCAGGCAGCATTCTGGTAAATCTCCTCTGCACCCATTCTAAAGCTTCCATATCCTTTCTTTACTGAGGCGAACAGAACATTTCAAATGTGGTCTCACCAGAGTTTTATAGACCCGCAGCATAATCTTGCGGCTCTTCAATTCAGTCCACCTGCTAATGAAAACTAACACACCATAAGCCTTCTTAACAACCCTATCAACTTAGGTGGCAACTGAGACACCTACAGACATGGACTCCAATATCCGTTTGTTCCTCCACACTGCGACGAATCCTACATATGACCCTGTAATCGGCATTCAAATTCGACTTCCAAAATGGATCCCTTCACAAAATAGGAAATTGGAACAGAATTAGGCCATTTAGCCCCTTGGATCTGCTGTGCCGTTTGATCACAGTTAAAATGTTTCTCAGCCACATTCTCCTGCCTTCACCAACTGACCATTGATTCCCTTATTCATGAAAAACATACTTATCTCTATCTTAAAGAAAACACGGTGTCTGTGTGCGGGCGTGTGCATGTGTTTGTGTGTAAGTGTCCATATCGGTATGTATACGTGTTGTGTGTTTAATGTGTCGATGTATGTTTGTGTGCATCTCTCTGAAATGAAGGCTCTGTGATTTTGGGGGTAAATCCATTGACATTGAGATAAACCCTTACTCCCCACTTCCACCGTTACGTCTGTCCCTGTTAAGTTTATAGTCATACAATTCCACCCTCTGCTGGTCTCCCCATGCCACTGCACAAGTGTCAGTTTTTTTTTCTATCAGAGGACATCAAATACTGTGAATCTCTCACATTGCACAGCTGCTTGGTTTTGCAAATATCTTTGGATGCACAGAACAGTTTTGTCTGATACCTAGACATATTACCACCACCTCTGGGCCAGTTTCAGGACTTTTCAATACTTTCTCACTTACACCTTGTCGGGGTGAATTATAGAATATTTCAATTTAAAGAACATGTAATAAATTCATCGCACCCCTTACAGATGATTTGGTCAGAGTTGCTTGGATGCAGTTGCAGTGGAAATATTCTTTAATGTGTATAGTCTGTGTAACGAATAATCTTCAAAGACAAATCACTTTCACATTGCAGAGAGAACACAGATATTACTCAGGAGCATTCGCCACTCTGAATGTCCTCAGTACAATTATGATCCTCCCTACACCCAACTGTGTGTGTCGTAGTGCATGTGCAGATGGGCGCTGTTAATTTGGATGGTGCTATGATCGACCTCCCTCTCCCCAATTCCGAGACTGAATCCCTTATGGTTTTCTCCCTCCACTGCCATCAATGCAGTAGAGTGTGAAGGCCAAAGAGGCGGACATGCATAATTTTAAAAACCACAGAGGCTGGCAGATCCGCTGTGCACACGGATACGTAGAGACACGCAGATACACAAAGATATGCATATAGATACACAGGCACACATAGAGATTGGTGCAATCACACAAATACTAAAGCACACAGAGAGAAATGCTAATACACTGATGCACGTGCACACACAGATATACAGACATCAGTACAGACACACCACAAACACTGACACATTGACGTTTATACAGACGTGCAGAATCTGTCAGTATGTGTTTTTCGCGTGGTGACTTCCTCAATATTTCACTCGATCGTGTGGTGTGTGCCAATATTTCTGTTGATCCCTAGAGATTCCTCTGCACCCTCACTAAAGCTTCTACATCATTCTTATAACAAGGCGACCAGAACTGAACACAATGTTCCAAGTGTGCTGTTATGACACAGCAATGAACCCGTTTGTGAATTAAAGCAAACGCCCAGAAAAGCTTACCTTGCCTTATAATCTGTTAAAACACCCATCCTCCTCCTGTAACCAAAAACAAAGTACCTGTGCCACAGCTTGGAAAGTTAACAAGTTTTTTTAATTCCTTTTTTTTCAACAATCTCTTTCGGAATTTAGACTAGTGGAAATGGAGGTTAGGGCAGTTGAATGTTCCTCCTGCAGAATGTGAGAGGTAAGGGTTACCACCAGTGTCCCTGCTGACTACATCTGCTGGAAGTGCACCTGACTCCAGCTCCTTGAAAACCGCGTTAGGGAACTGGAGCTGGAGCTGCGAGAACTTCGGATCATTCGGGTGGCAGAGGGAGTTATTGAGAGGAGTTACAGGGAGGTAGTCACTCCTCAGGTACGAGAAAAAGGTAAATGGGTTACAGTCAGGGGACGGAAAGGGAACCAGCAGGCAGTGCAGGGATCCCCTGTGGCCATTCACCTCAACAATAAATATACCATTTTGGATACTATGGGGGGACTTACCAGGGGAAAGCAGTGGGGTAGAGGGATCTGGCACAGCGCCTGTTCCTGCTGCTTCGAAGGGAAAGGGGAAGAGGAGCAGTGCAGTCGTCATTGGGGACTCCATAGTTTGGGGGATGGATAGGAGGGTCTGTGGGGATGAGAGAGACTCACGGTTGGTGTGTTGCCTCCCAGATACCAGAGCTTGTGATGTCACTGATCGTGTTTTTCGGATCCTTAAGTGGGAGAGGGAGCAGCCCCAAGTCGTGGTCCACATAAGCACCAACGACATAGTAGGAAGAGAGAGAGGGATTAAAGGCAGAAATTCAGGGAGCTAGGATGGAAGTTTAGAGCTAGGACGAACAGAGTTGTTGGCTCTGGTTTCTTGCCCGTGCCACGTGCTAGTGAGGCAAGGAATAGGGAGAGAGAGAAGGTGAACACGAGGCTGCAGGAATGGTGCAGGAGGGAGGGTTTTGGATTCTTGGATAATTGGGGCTCTTTCTGGGGTAGGTGGGACCTCTACAAGCAGGATGGGCTTCATCTGAACTAGAGGGGCACCAATCTCCTGGGGGGGGCGGGGGGGTGGTGTGTGGAATTCTCTCAGGCTTTTGGGATGGGTTTAAACTAAACCAGCAGGGGGATGGGAACCAAAATTGTCGTTCGAGTACAGAAAGGGTTGAGAGTAGGGAGATCTAAAATCAAGTTTCAGGGACGCAAGATGGCACCGGCAAGCAAGACGTTGGTTTGAAGTGTGTCTACTTCAATGCCAGGAGCTTCCGGAATAAGGTGGGTGAACGTGCAACATGGGTTGGTACCTGGGACTTCAATGTTGTGGCCATTTTGGAGACATGGTTAGAGCAGTGACAGGAATAGTTGTTGCAGGTTCCAGGATTTAGATGTTTCAGTAAGAACAGAGAAAATGGTAAAAGAGGGCGATTTGTTACATTGTTGGTCAAGGACAGTATTGCAGTTGCAGAAAGGATGTTTAAGGACTCGTCAACTGAGGTGGTATGGGCTGAAGTTAGAAACAGGAAAGGAGACATCACCCCGTTGGGAGTTTTCTTTAGGCCTCCGAATAGTTCCAGAGAGAAAGAGGAAAGGATAGCAAAGATGATTCTCGATAGGAGTGACAGAGACAGGGTAGATGTAATGGGGAACTTCAAATTTTGAAATATTGAAAGGGAACACTATAGTACGAGTACTATAGAGTGGTCAGATTTTGTCCAGTGAGTGCAGGAGGTCTTCCTGACACAGTATATAGACAGGCCAACAAGGGGTGAAGCCACATTAGTTTTGATACTGGGTAATGAGCCCGGCCAGGTGATGGACTTGGAAGTAGATGAGCACTTTGGTGATAGCAATCACAATTCTGATACGTTTAGTTTAGTGATAGAAAGGGATAGGTGTATACCACTGTGTAAGAGTTACAGCTGGGAGAAAGGCAATTACGTTGCCATTAGGCAAGATTTAGGAAGCATATGATGGGGAAGGAAACTGTTGGGAATGGGCACATTAGAATTGTGGAGCTTATTCAAGGAAAAGCTACTGTTTGTCATTGATATGTGTGTATCTGTCAGGCAGGGAGGAAGCTGTAGAGTGCGGGAGTGGTGGTTTACGAATGAAATGGAATCTCTGGTCAAGAGGAAGACGGTGACTTATGTTAGGATGGGATGTGAAGGCTCAGTTAGGGCACTTGAGGGTTACAAGGTAGCCAGGAAAGACCTAAAGAGAGAGCTATGGAATGCTTTGCCTGCAACAGTAGTAGATTCGCCAACTTTAAGCACATTTAAGTCGTCATTGGACAAGCATATGGACGTACATGGAATAGTGTAAGTTAGATAGGTTTCAGATTGGTATGACAGGTTGGCGCAACATCGAGGGCCGAAGGGCCTGTACTGCGCTGTCGTGTTCTATGTTCGATGTTCTCCTATCTCCTCCAACTCCTGGCGCAAGTTCCCTCCACTATCCTGTTGAGCCCGACCCTCACTAAAGCAATCATCTTGTTCCTCACAAAAATATAGAACATCTTAAGTTTTACCTTCATCCTACTCACCAAGTCTTTTTCGTGCCCGCTTCTTGCTCTCCTGAGATTATTCTTCACTTCCTTCCTGAAGACCTTGTAACCCTCTAGAGCCTTGTCTGATCCTTGCTTACATAACCCTAAGTCATTTTCCTCCTTCCTTTTGAGATATTCTACATCCATTGATACAATGGAGATATGGAGCTACAAATGGATTGGAGCTGCACATCCCGTCACTTCCAGCATGGGCTGCAGGTTTCCCCTCGCTGGGCAGTGATCTAACACAGTGTTACTGAACAATGCAATGGGGTGGTGTACACAGTCCTACATGCTGGGAGGGTAATTACTCCTGGTTTACAGATCCATCCCCTGGGGTGGTGTACACCGCAGTACATGCTGGGAGAGTAAATGCTCCTGGTTAACATAACAATTCACTGCTGTTCAATGCATAGCTCCCAGTGCTCGAGAGGCAGTTCATGGACTGGTGTGGGCTGCACAGATTGCGGGGTTGTATTGTGCAGTACACTAGCCTGGTCTGAACACTGCTACATGCTGCACAGATATATCATCTGGTTTATGGTGTCTGATTCTGTGACGTGGATTTCAGCTGATTTTTCTGCACATTGGCTTTATATTCTTATTTTTGTTATTGGACCTAAGAAAGTACTACTCATCCAGTTAATCCCATTTTTCTGAGAAGAGCCACGTTTATTGAACTTGTCGATCAAGTAATCATCCAATTATAACATGAATATCCGTCTTTCTATACCTTCACCTGGCCGTTGGTGCTCATGTCCCTGGAATCCTGGGGAAATCATTATGAAGCTCAGAAACAATGTGCAAAACGTATGGCTCGTGGTCTCCTGTACATCCCGGCTGTGGGTCACATTTGGATCCCTCGTGTATCGAGAGCTGGCATTGTAAATCTCAGAAACAATGAAATGGTATGTGTCAGACTGCTGTTCACTTCCCAGTGTGTTCCATGTGGTGCTCCATGGACAGGGGTGTGTGTGTGCTGGACTGTTGTTCACTTTCCGGTCTGTCCCATGTGGTACCCCATGGCCAGTGGTGTATGTGATTGGCTGCTGTTCACTTCCTGGTGTGCACCATGTGGTACTCCATTGACAGGGGTGTATGTGTTTGACTGCTGCTCACTTCCTGGTGTGTCCCAAGTCCTGCTCCATGGGCAGGGGTGTGTGTTTGACTGCTGTTCACTTCCTGGTGTGTCCCAAGTCCTGCTCCATGGGCAGGGGTGTGTGTTTGACTGCTGTTCACTTGCCGGTGTGCCCCATGTGGTGCTCCATGTTGGACAGGGGTTCCGGCAGCTTTAGAAACGCCTTTGAACCTTGGATGTTGCGTGTCCACTGAACCCCTGTGCTTCTCCCTCTCAGATGATTGTGTAGTCAATCACATGAGGAAATCTCTCGAGTATAATTGTAAAAGAGCAGGCATCTAACTTGGAGCTGAGGGGCTTCTGACTGACTCCTGTTATTGAAACGTTAGTGGAGGTTAGTGGATGGTTTGCTAGAGGCTGTGCTGTGAGCTACCTCAGACATTCAGGGAGACATGAGGATTTGGTGACCCAACACTGGATGGAGCATGGGGACTGTAGTTACAACATCTGTGTCTGTAAGATGAACAACAAATGGAGCAGAGGCTGCACAGAGAGGAAGATCTGAAACCACAGAGTGAGTGTGCTTGGGGAAAGGGTTCTGCTGTATCCACACTGGGTTTTCCAGGAACAACTTCCCAAGTTACATTTAACTCAGGAGCAGACTGTGAGGGGACCCTGATTGAACAAGGACCTGGTCACAGAGTGGTGTCACTTCCTTCAACATGATCTGCATCTTCACACCAGGGGGAGGACGGTGCTGCCAGGATCACTGTTTCACTCAGCTTCTGTGATCCCGAACTTTCCAGGCAGGAGTGGTTGACAGATCCATCATCTCTCAGTATGCCGACGTCAACATCAGCATTTGGAGACGGAGGATATATATGGTGGTTGAGAGCAATGGGGTGCCTAGAAACATCAGGAAGATGGAGCAACACTTCCCGTGTCTGATCGGGTCAGAATGAATCCTCCAGTACACACTGCATCACTACGTCCTGTAGAATTTTTCTGTTTCAGTAAAATACTACCTACCATTCTTCCGAAAGAAAATGACAGACTATATATTATCTTTAATCTCATTTGCTCAACTTTTATCCATTGACCTCACCTGTCAATATCCAATTACAAGGTAAAAACAATGACTGCAGATGCTGAAAACCAAATACTGGATTAGTGGTGCTGGAAGAGCACAGCAGTTCAGGCAGCATCCAACGAGCAGCGAAATCAACGTTTCGGGCAAAAGCCCAATATCCAATTACAGACTCTCCACCTTCCCTTGAGAATTTAGGTTCCTGTTTATCTTAGTTTTATCGGCATGCATAGTTACAGTACATTTGTTCCACTCCTCCTGATCATTGATAAAGATTGTAAAGAGCTGTGGACCCAGCACTGGTCACTGTGTGACTCCACTGGTGACGTTCTGACAAACTGAGTAAAGCTGATGTATTTGGAGTGTCTGTTTCCTGTCTGATAACCAGTCCTCCCCCATTTATGTGTAACACATTCAAAGCGCTGAATACGAACGAGGAGCATCAGTTCAGCAATCCAGCCCCTCACTCCTCTTCTGTCATTGAATACAATAATAGCTGATGTCATTGTGGCTTCAGTTCCACGTTCCTGTCCGCTCTCCATATTCCTTCACTTACTCAATATCCCAGCACCTACTGCACTCTGGGGCAGTGAATTACACAGATTCCCAACCCTGTGACAGAAGTATGTTCTCCTTATCCCTGTTTCATTTCTCCCCCACCTCATCCTAAAACTATGGTTTTAGGATCGTTCGAGATTGTCCCACATGAGGAAATATCCACTTCACATCTACATTGTCAATCACCTTGAACATCGTCCAGACCTCCGACATCTCCTCTCATTTTGCTGTACTCCAGGCAGTGTTGGCCTGAATTGCTCAATCTCTATTCAGAGGACAATCTCCTCATCTCTGGAGTAAATCGAGTAAACCACTTCTGAACTGCCTCCATGGCAAATACATCCCTCCTACAGTCAGGTCACCAAGACTGCACACAGTACTCAGTTGTGATCTCACATTTCCCTCCCTTTATTATCGATTGTTTTAGAAATAAATGACAAAGTTGCACTTGCCTTTCTCATTATCTGCTGTACCGACATCGGAGTATTCTGTAGTATGGACGCAGACAGCCAGATCCCTCTGTACCTAATCATTCTGAAGTCTCTCTCCATTTGGATAATAATTTGTCTTTCTGCTGCACTGATCCAAACGGATACACTCATACTTTTCGTTGTTCAGTTTCTTCTGTCAAATGTTGTCCCAACCTATCCATATACATTTTCTAACTTCTTGCATCTTCATTACAATTTCTCACCTGAGTTAGTGTCATCTGTTAATTTGGTTATAACATGTTCTATCCTCTCAACTACTTAAGACTGTAGATTGTAAATAGTTGGGGCCTGGGGACCAAGACATATGGTTTCCTAAAAGTTGATTTTTATCAACAGAAAATAACCCATATGTTTCCATCTCATTGCATTTTGTTGCTTCACTAAGCCTGTATCCAAGCTGAAAAATTACTTTTAACCGTAAACGATCGTAATCTGCAGATTAATCATTTGTGCAGAGCTATTCAGTGCCTTCTGGAAGTCCAAATATTTCATCTCTCAGATCCCCATGATCGAAATCATGTTGATTCTGATGGATTGTGGTTTAACTTTTCAAATTTCTTGTCATTAATTCCTGAATAATCGACTTTAACAATATTTCTTAAATTTGAACAGTTTTCTCACTACTATATATTCCATCGTGAAGGTGATCATTCTAAATTCTTACTGCTCTATAATCTCTTTGTTTGCTCCAATCCTGTGTAATTGGCACATGGCGTGAAATGACCTGCTCTGATTGCTCTGTAAGAGGTCGGAGTCGCTGAATGGACTCATTCTGTTCCTGGTGCACAAAATCGGTGGGCTGATGTCTTTCTGGTGTTCCACATCACAGTCTCGATGGTCTGCCTTTCCTCCTCCTATTGATGCGTAAGAGCCGTGAGGGCTTATGCAATCTTCCTGTTGCTATATAACAGTTTGATGGGCTGAAAAAAACTTTTCATATTCCTCCATCACAGAATGGAGATACTGAACGGTCTCTCCTGCATCCCTGATATAGGACTGAGGGAATGATTGGCCTTCTTCTGTTCCCATACACCAGACACGTGAGGTAAACGTCTTTCTCCTTTCCCATAAGAAATCTCATAGATTGCAAACTTCTGCATTTCCCGTGCAACAGGCTCGATTGGACTGAATGTCCTCCTGGTATCCCAGTGCACCAATCTCCAGTCCCTGTGTGACCTCTTCCAGTTCCTATGTCACAGACTTGAGGAGGCTGAATAGACTGATCCTATTGCTGCATAACAGGGCACTGGTGCTGCATGGCCTACTCTGTGCCCAGTGTTATCGACTCGAGGAGCTGACTGGCCTCCCCCGTAACTGTAAACCAGGCTCCAGGGGTTGAATAGCCTCTTCCTGTTGTGGTGTATGTCCTTTGAGACACTACCTCCTAATAAATGTCAGAATGCTCTGACCAAGAGAGTGCCCGTGCTCTGAAGCACTCTCGTCTCCATATCTGAATTTCAGAGACGAACCATTAATATAGTCTTTTTCTGTATAAAGTCCTGAAGCTGAAAGTAACAAAAGAGGTTCCTCACAGATATCTCATATTCCTGGCTCAGCTGCTCAAAATTCATCATGACCCCCCCCCCCCCCCCCCCCCCACCCGGCAAACAATTCACCCAAAAATGACAAGGGTAAAGATCAAGAATTGGTCCTTAATATTAGTGATAATAATGAAATGGAGAATAGTGACCAGGAGGTAGATATGGTAGTAGAGGAAAGAGGAACAGATGATAAATCATCAGGATAATAATAATACTACAGAAAAATTAGGTTATAATGGTAGGTCACTAACAGAATTAATTAAAATAGTAGAAGATGACATGGGTAGGAATAAAGGTACTATTAAGGACTACGACAATATCATGGGTAGGATAATGGATAAATTAGAAAAGAATAGTGAAGATTTTAATTCTAAGAAAGTGGACTATGTTAAACGAGTAGGTTTTAAGCAAAGGGATAGTGGACAGAGAAGAAATAGGAAGGAAAAGAAAGCTGAAAGAAGACATAGTAGAAAGAAGGGCAAATTTAAAGAAATTCAGGTTTTATACAAAGCTAAGAGGCAATACCGAGCGAGAACCCTAATGGGGGCCCCAGTCAAGTGCGAATGCCCCCTTAGTAAGGAAGAGTTAGAAGATTATTATAAAGAGAGATTATCTAACCCTAATGATAAAAATAACTTGAGAGGTTTTGCTAAATATAAAAGTCAAGATGAGGGATCAGTCGGTGAAATTCTGACTGGTCCTGTAACGGTGGAGGACGTGAATCAAGCCGTAAAGGCAATGGACGTGAAAACCACTGCAGGGCCAGATAGGATAACGCTGAAAGTGATAATTAAGATATTCAATAAAAAACAATACGTTACTTCCTAGATTATATGTTATTTGGATAAAAACAGACAAATCCCAGATCAAATAAAGGTAAGTAGGTATTGATTCCGAAAGTGAGTGTAGTAGAAGGGTTGAGAGATATTAATAATTGGAGGCCAATTATGCTGAGGTTATTCACAAAAATTAAAGCGAATAGATTAAGTAAAGTGATACAATTTAAACAAAAGACAGAAAGGCTTTATGGCTGATGTAGCAGGATGTGAGGAAAACATTAAAATCCTGGAAAATATTATTAATGGTGATAAAAAGAATAAAAGAGATTTAGCGGTGTTTTTTGTGGATCTAGCAAAAGCCTTCGATACAGTAGGCCATAAACTAATTATAACTGCCCTTAAAGGACTCCAGCTCCCTTTAATACTTATTAAATTGATTACAAATTTATTGGATAATAATTTAACTCAAGTAGAAGGTTTAAATTGTAAAACTGGAAAAATTAAAATTTTAAGAGATGTCAAGCAAGGGGAGGCATTGTCACCAATTCTTTTTAATATAATAATGGACCCCTTGATAAGTACCATCGAAGAGAGGAAGAAAGGAATATTTTTAGGATTAGAGAGAGAAATCTATCACTGCGCAACATTAGCATTCACAGATGATATAGCTCTAATTAGTTAATCTATGATGGTATGGTTTATAATCTAAAACTTGTGGAATGATTTTGGAACAATACGTGAATGGAGGTTAATATAAATAAAACGAAATGATTCTACTTTACTAATAAGAATAAGACATTCATATATAACGATAAAGCAAATTGGAAGCTAAATGAAGGGAATATACAGTTTATAGACCCGGGAAACACAGATAAATACATAGGAGCTAAGATAGACTCATGGATTGGCGTAAGCCAATCAAACCGGGAAAGCCAATTAAACATATGGATAGGAAATTTTTTTTAAAATCCCCTTTAAAACCTGTGCAAAAATTAGAACTTTTAAAAACCTATTTTATTCCTAGGTTGTATTATTATGTCGTTTTATCAGAAGTTTCAATTGATTATCTTAATAAACTAGACAACATAATTAAAAGCACACTTAAAGAAATTTTACACCTCCCGCAATCCATCAAGGATGGAGTGTCATATGCTAAGTCCTGTGATGGTGGCCTTGCATTAAACAGATTGTCAACCTTCATCCCAATCTTGATTTTGAGGAAGTATGGAACGATACATAAATCCGAGGACAAAATTTTGCATGCCTCGTTTTGGTTCGAGGGTGATAGGGTGCCTGTGAAAATGTATAAATTTAGTAAATTAGAAGTGCTGGAAAATATCTGGAACCCGAATATAAATCGTCAATTGGGTGAAGACGGAATTATCGAAGAAGATGGTGAGGATGAGATGGAAGAATTTAGCAGTACAAATTATGCAAATTGGAGATCCATTGAATTACAGAGGTGGATGGCCCTCCCCTGTCAAGGGGCAGGTGTCCATTATTATAAAAACGATTATATATCTAACAATTGGTTGACGAAATTGCATTTTATGAAGACGTCCAAAGTTATTAATTCGATCTTGTTAAGAACAAATTTATTTCCAACATGGGCATCATTGTCATACGGAAGGCCGTTCAACATCAAGAATTGCAGGAGGTGTAATGATACTTCGGAGACGTTTGCACATCTTTCTGGATGGTGTCCATACGTTAAACGTATGAGAACTAAATGACATAATAGGATATGAGAGGAATTAGTCAAGTTTGTTAGGAAGAATGGGTGGATAATTTATATAGACCCACGAATCAAAGATGATATTGGAAAACTTTGGATTCTGGATTTAATTTTTAAGAAGAAACATCAGATTGTCATGGTGGACGTTACTATTAGAACGGACCTACAGATTAACTCTCTTGAGTCGGCTTGGGATGAAAAGAAAGCAAATATAAACATCTAGAAAAGAAGATAATGAACCTCACCGGAGGAGGAAATATATCTTTTTATGGTTTTGTGATAGGTTCCCGAGGGAAATGGTTCGAGAAGAACATGGAATTAATGAAAGACCTCGGTAACATCAAATTTAAATCTTTCACTCAGAATATCACAAACCTTGTTTTAACTTTTACTCTCAAGTTGCTACCGATTTTTCTGGGCAAAATTTAATAACTTTTTAATGTTAAATTTTAAAATTTAAATATTTTAATAACGTTAATTAGCTATTTAAATAGGTTTGATTTAAATTGGTATTTTAAATTTTACACATTTTAATAAGAAAATTATAGTATTTTAAGTGACATAGTAAGGGTGATGGGTAACAGCGGTGATAAATAATTAAAGTACACGCTACACACAACAGGTGATGAGTGGTAACATAGTCTAATTGTTGAAAAACCCAGCTCATCCCTCGCTTCGCTGAAATTCTGATTCATGTTGTTTTATACCGTCCCCTGAAGATCATCTAGCTGTGGTTTCGCTAGATAGGGGTATCCATTCGTCGACGAGCGACGTTAAAATCTCCAAAAGGACATAATCCATCGCGTATGGTGAGTGCACAAAAGTATGGAAAATTGACACGCCCCCATTCACTGTGGAAGCTGCAACTTGTCCAGGTTAATAGGAGGCCATCTTTGACGTCAAATGAAAGCATCCGTAGCGCCAGCCTGGGCAGCGTCAAAGGGAGCATTGACATGGGGTATCATAAACAAGGAAGGACATTCAATTGAACCAGAGCTAACCCAAACAGGATATTGAAAATTCTGTCCTATCTTCTCTAGCAACTGCAAGAAGTTAGCTTTATATAACTGATCGAAGGCATGGGTGATAAAAATACCTGAACCTCATTGCGACCATCTGGAAGGGAATCAGTTTCCACCCCAAGGTCGGGTACTCTAATAAGACACCCAACAGGGATGGCCTCCGATTTCATAAAATTGAGAAAGAGCGAAATAAATTAATCATTCGTATTAAACAGATATCATTGGGTTAGTTAGAAAAAGAGGAACGCCATCTGCTTAAAGGGTGATCTTATGCCTTCCTGATCCCTCTCCATGGCAGCGATATTGGCGTCCCTCCGGATGGCTTCTGCCAAAGTCTCAATCAGTAATGTAAGTGGTAACAGTGAAAGGGGGGAAACTTTGTTGGCTACCGCTGTCAATACTAAAATTAGTGAAATCCACTAATTACCATTAGTGAAATCCGCTGCTTTCGGGTCACTATATAACACCTGGCAAAGACCCCTCCAAGACCAAACCATTCAAGGTCATAAAAGATGCACATCTACTCCATCCGGTAAAATGCTTTCTCTGCATCCAGGGAGAATCCCGAGTCTGGAATCAAATCTTGCTGGCACACTGGAACCAAATTTAACACTCTTCTAATATTATCAGAGGACCATTTGGCCCCTAATAAAAATGGCCCTCTTCCACAATTATGGCCAAGATCTTCTCCAGCTTCAAAGCTGGCATTTTTGACAAAATTTTAAATTCCATATGTAACAATGATATAGGCATATACAAAGTACAATCCTCTGGGACTTTCCCTCTCTTGAGAATTAGAGAAATATTTCCTTCTCTGAGAGAGGATGGGAGGCAGTCCTGACTGTACGAATAATTGTACATATCCAACATTGGCCCAGCCAGCCTGTCTCTGAACTCCTTCAAAACTCACTCCGAAAATCTATCTAGGCCGGGGGCTTTACCACTCTGGCACTGGCTCACTGTCTCGTGTATCTTTCGGATTATCAGAGGGGCATTGTAAAGAGACGCTTGCTCTGATATTACACCTGGCAGGTTCAAGGTCTTAAAAAAGGACTCCATCGTCTCCAATCAGTACTCCCAGCCCGCTGACTGGAACAACCCAGAGTAGAAGTTCCTGAACTCTGCATTAATTTTTTGGGATCTTGGGTGATAATAGTAGCAATCTTTTTTCTGGCCAAGATTGCCTAATATCGTCTTGGTTATCACCATGCTCTAATAACTTCTGTTTCGCAAAGGAAATCTCACTCTTTGCTGTCTGGGCGAGTGCAGCATTCAGAGAAGTCCGGAGGGCTGTAATCTACTGCAATTAAGTTACAGACAATCTGCCAAAATATGTCTTCAGACAAGCCTCAAGCGTACGCTGCTGCTCTCCCTTCTGCTACTTCTGAGTCGCCGAGTAAGAAATAATTAAATCCCTTGTATAGGCCTTGGCAGTCTCCCAGAGCACCGTCGGATTACTGGCCGTACACAAGTTAAGGTCCCAAAAAATTTAAATTCCCCTGAAAAAATATTCAATGAACTTGCTATCCTTCAGGAGGAAAGGATCCACGTGCCAGTGCCGTGAGCCTGTCCCATTGCCACCATCCTTGACCTCCATGTACACTGCCACATGATCAGAAATGGCTATGTTCCCAATTCTACAGGACAGCACCGAATTTAAAAAAGACCAATGGGGCAGACAACATGTCAATCCTAGTATAGTATTTATGTGCGTTAGAAAAAAGGTGAAGTCCCTATGTTCAGGCTGAAGACATCTCACACATCCACCAACCCAGCTAATTGTTCAGGTCCACCAGCTGCCTGGATGGCGGGGAAATACCCGCGAGACCCCTCGACATCCTATCCACCTCAGGGTCCATACGTCAGTTCAAGTCTCCCCTTAATTGTATGATGTACCCCAAGGATCATCAACCAGGAGAGCGGATTTATATGTAATTTGAGGGGGCAATATTAATCAAGGTCCCATATTCCTCTCCATGAATTAAAGCTTTAAGGATCAGAGACCACCCACATTCATTCTTAATTTGGTCAAACAACTGAAGTGGATGGTTCTTATGAATGAGTGAATCTACTCCTCTACTTGTTGAATGAAAGGATAAAAAAAAACACCTGGCTGAACCTTCCCTGCTGGAACTTCAAATGCTCCTTATCGGTTAGATGTGTTTCCTGCAGCAAGGCTACATCAACTATTTCCTTTTAAACGTTTGAACGTATATATTTTTTCTCTTAATCAGTGAATGGTTCCCTTTAACATTCCAGGTGCACCATTTAAACGAGTGTTTAGCCATAACCATCCGAAGCAGCCCATGACCCACTGGGTGAAGAAGCCCATTTATAACCCTCCAAGGGAAAGCTGTAAACAGTTCATATAAATGTGAAAATATAACGACAAAAACAACCAAATCAAAACTTCTAACAACTACTTCTACCATGAACCAACGTGGAACACAAATAAGCAGAGACTATCCCCCTTGCTAACAGGGGACGTTCATACCACCACTAATCTCCTATGGCTCCTCCTAGCTGAAGCCACTCCCAACCCAGACAAAACAAAGTTAGATAACGGTACCACGGGTCTCACAACAAGAAAATTAAAAGTGGGCATTTAGCCCCGTCCCATCCATACCTTCACCCGAGACGGTCCTGGTGAAACCAAATGTAACCACCCCCACCTGCACCAACCCCCTTTCCCATTCCGTACTAAGAAATAAACAAAAAGCAAATGATAGAAAAAACAAAGGATAATGGGAGCGGAGGAAGAAAGGACGAGAGAGAAAATGGAAACATGGGACGCCACATACTTAAATAAAAACCAGAACGAGGTAAACCAGGCAAAGCCCAGAGAAAACAAAGGGAACACAATTGTCCATATTATTTGAACCAGCCAGTCTAATTTAATGTGTACAGGAAGCCCTTTGCATTTTCTTGTGAGTCAAAATTAAGCACAGACCCTCCGTGGCTGAAACGTAATATTGCTGGCTATCTTACCAAGTACAGAATATTCACATCCCTCAACGTCATTTTTGCCTTATCAAAGGCTTGCTGCTTGCAGATCACAGCCGTAGAAAGGTCTTGGAAAAACATAATTCGTGATCCTTTCAAGATCAGAAGCTATAGATCCTTCGCAGAGCTCGAGAAGGTTCCAGCACCTGTTTTTCTCTATCGTGCTGGAGTTGCACAAGGACTGGGCAGGGGCGCTGGTCCAATCCTGGCCTGCACACTGCGACCCGGTGGGTCCGATTGAGCCACACCAAGTCTGTCCTGACATGCAGCTTCAAATATTTTGTGAGCTATTGTTCCAAGAAGCGGACGAGCTGGCTTTCTTTTTCCCGATCCGGCAGCCCAACCAGGCTGATGTTCTTCTGACTGCTCCGATTTTCGAGGTCCTCGCCCTGCTCTACTAAGGCCTGTACTTAACATTCCAGGGCTTGGACACGACCCACTGAGGATTCTGCCATGGTTTCCAAAGCCACGATTCCCTCTTCCACCTCCACGATGTGTGGCCCGAGACACTGATCTCCCGGTCATGCTTCTGCAGCTTGACTGAGAACAGTTCCAGCATGGTTCAGTGTCCTCCATTGCTGAATCAATCTTCTCTCGCAGGCTCCTGCACTCTGAGACCAGGATCTGCTCCACAAATAAGTTCCATGGCGTGCTCGGGGAAGCCGACATCACAGCTTCGGGTGTATCCATTGCTGCAGTGCCCTGTTGGCTGTGATCCTCGTGGTCATTTTCCATTAGACATTTTCCTTACTCACTTAAAATGGCATAGAGCAATACTGGGGATCAAAAGCGACCGATGTTTACCACAATAGGGAAGAAACAGAGGATGGACGCACCACTTTGTCTGGGTTCTGGTGCAGAGATCAGCAGGGCAGTCCTCCTGGATCGCTGCCATCTTGGATCTCCCCCGAATAATCACTGTTCACACACTTTTTTAAATGGTTTGAAGATGTTTCTTGTCGGGGAGACAATGGAGAACTGTTGGATGTAATATAGTTGGATATTCAGGTGGATGTTTAAGAGTTCAGAACGTGAATAGTAAATAAAATTAAAACAACATATTTCAGGAGGGACATTTGGACATGGAAGGGTAAAAGTGAAGTTGGCCTTCATTTAATGGAAATTGGAATATCGATGTAAAAGCGTTCTGCACAGACTGCATGCAGTGCGGATGAGATTATACCTGTGTTCTGTACTGTTTCAAAGAATGAGAGGTGATCTCAGGGGATCTTCGAAGATTCAAGCACAGCAGACTGACTAATACAGCGGCATGGAGAAGTGCAGCAGGCAAGATTAGGGAGAATCCCAAGATATTCTACAAAAAACATCAATCAGAACAGAATAACCAGGGAAAAATTAGGACCCATTTCGAAACCAAGGGGGCTATCTGTATGTGAAGCTGGTGAACATTGATAGATTGTGACACGAGAGCTTCACATCTGTTTTACGTGGGAGAAGGATGAGGCAGGTACAGAATTCAAGAAGATGCATTGTGAAGCTCTCGAACAGATTGATATAAGATGCAATTTGGGATTGATGGTTTTGAATAATGTAAAGTCCAGATGAGTTGTATCTCACGATGCTGTAGGAGACAAGAGAAGAAATGATCTGACCTAAATGTTTAAGTTGTATCTGACTACAAAGGAGATGCCAGAGGACGAGAAAACAGCTTTGTGTTCCCATGTTACGGGAAAGGTGGTGGAGATAGACCAGTGTCTGGTGGTGAACCACAGCGAGCAGTGTAGTGAATCTTACTTGTGGCATTCATAAATGATGTGGAGGGGAGAGTGGGGAGTGGGGGTGGCGAGTACAGTAAGTAATTTCGTGTTTGATACAAAGATTAGCCAGGTGTTTGGCTTTGAGGAAGAAGGCTTTATTTTACAGGAAGATACAAATGGAATGGTCAGATGGGCAGATCAATGGCAGATGGAATGCAAACCTGATAAATATGAAGTGATGCAGTGTGGAAGAAGGAACCATATAGGGAGTACTCAATGAATGGCAGCACACTAGGAAGCTCAGAGAGAGTTTCTCCACATATCCCTGAATGTGACTGGACAGTGTAATAGCTAGTTAAGAAAGCACACGGGACTGTAGGCAGAGAGTTTATTCATCGATTCGAAATAATATGAGCTAAACATGCCATTGGTGAGGCCATTGATAGAATACTGTGTGCACTTTACAGGAAGGGTTGTGGTATCTCAGTAGCACCAGAAGCTATTGGGGACTCAACAGAGTTGGAAGCTTCAGTGGAAGTCTCCTGGCTGCAACTCTCTCTGAATTTTCACTTGATTTTTTTCTGTCCTCGATTGGAGAACTGCATCTGAGAATCTGTGTCTGAACTTGCCCTTTTGCCAAGTATGTGATTGTGGGGTATTACTGTCTCAGAACTTTTAATTAATAATGGTTGCTCTATCTATCATTGTGATAAGATTTCCAAAAGACTGAATTCCTGTTTGCCTGTATTTTAACTGCAGTGTTTAAATGAATTGTGTTTTTTCTTAACGTCTTTTAGGTTGACCAGTCACATTACATGTGGAACAGACACTTTACATTTCCTTTAAAATAAGAAAACATTAGAGTCTAGACCACCGCCTTCAAATATTTTTGAGGGGCTCTGGTGTGGTCCGAAACACGTGACTCCTTCCCTTCCTGTATAATTGGTTGGAGGCACTAAATGCGCTATCTCTATACTTCTCCAATAATTTCATTGAGCTGAATAAATTCCTCATATTCATGTGAAACTAGCGTGAGGAGCTGAATAATCTCCTCATTTTATCTGTGGAAATGTGCAGTGTCCAGCAGCACTGTTGCATGAATGTTACCGATACGTCCAACAGCACACGCCTGAATGTTGTCCAGGTCTTGCTGCACATGGACACAGACTAGTTCAGGAGCTGAATGGGGACATTTTTCCTGTATATTGTGTGATCTTTAGTGAAGACCCCACTTCTAATCTTATGGTGTGGGCAAGACATTTGTGAAGCAGCTGAAGATGTTTGTGCTGAGGAACTACCTTGAGGATCTTTTGCAGATATGTTCAGGACTACATGGATTTTTGTACACAAACCACAATCATTGTGCGTTATGCTTTAAATCACTCGAACGAGGCAAGTTTACACCTCACTCATTCCCATTAAGTGCGATCCTGCTCAGGCTCCTTGAGACCGTCCTTAGTTAAATGATGCCTTGATGTCAGGGCCAGTCACTCTTCCCTGAGCCCTTGTATTCACATCTTTTGCTCATATCAATAGGTCATAGTGTGGGGGCAGGGAGTACGTTTTGACCAGTCAGAGTTGTAGGTTGTGAAGAATTGGACATGAAAAAGGATATTAGACCTCATGATCTTATTGTGGGTGAAGACCAGCTTGTGGGGGGGGGGGGGTGTTATGTGGATGAATGACATATCGCTGTTTGTGGCCTTCTCACGTTCTATTATTGGAAAGTAGAGGCTGTTATTTTCCTGGAAGCTCTGTTATTGAATATTAACACATTGTCTGGACCATCTCTGGGTGACAAATGGGGGCTGTATTCACAATGAAACTGGATCTACAACTTGACTAACAAATGAAACACAGCTTGCGGAAAGGGGAAGCTCAGTTAGGAGTGATGAGGACCCTCTTTCATACCACTTTCTGGGTTTTCTAATTACATTTTCCAAACCAGCCCAAACTAGTTTGACAGTTCTGAGGGGCGAATGGCCTCCTCTGTTTCTGTGATAAGAGTAAGCAGCCTCTAATTGCTCCTGTGTAGCAGGTTTGATGGGCTGAATGGAAAACAGAAACATGGGACTGAGGAGCAGGAGTGGGTCATTGGACACTTTGAGCCTTCTCCACCCAGGGACTAAGATTGTGGCTGATCCGGTTGTGGTCTCAGCTCCACTTTCATGTCAGTGTGCCATTTTGCAAGAATCACTTCTCTGTTCAATACTTAACGAACTCAGCGTTGAGTAAATATAAACAAAGAGACATCTCAAACTTGTGGGGAAGAGAATTCCCACTTGAAATGCCTGTTTAGAATTTCTGCTCATCCCTCTTACAGAGTCATAAAGCATGCAAATGTGTAGATGCTGACCAGATATCCCATTATGATTGAGTCTGATGTGAGAGTATTTGGTTCATATTCATCTTAACCTCCTTATTCAGATACCCATCAAGATGCCAGACTCCACCACTTCCTCTGGGAGGTAATTCCATAAGGACACCTCCCTCTGTATGAAAACATTTCATCTACGTTTCTCTAAAATATTCCCCCTCGTCCCTTAAAACAGGGCTCCAATCTAAAAAGCAATCCTCTACAAACCTCTTTTCCTCCCTTCAATCTAATTTTGTATTCAATTGGCTTGGGTGCGCTCGTTCCCATGTGACCTAACCTTACTAACTTGCCTAATATGCAGAATCTTGTCGAACGACTTTTTCCAGTCTAAATGGAAAACATCTAAAACACAGTCTTCATCAATTTGCTTGGTCATCTCTTTAACAAACTCAGTCAAATTAGTGTGACATGATTTCTCATGCAAAAAGCCATGGTGACTATCCCCAATCAACCCTTGCCTTTGAAAATACATGCAATTGGCTATCCCTCAGAATCCCCTTCAACAACTCATCCACCACTGATGTCAGGCTCACTGGTTCAGAGTTCCTTGGGTTGTTGGGTAAATGTTGTATTTTCTACTGCCATTCCTCCATTGGTCACAGCAAATTATTGGTGTAACCAGGTTGATGATATGGCCAATGATATAGGTCTCACATGAGGTCAGGATCATCCGCGGAAGAGTTCAGGCTGATTTCCTTCATTTGTTAAAATAACAAATTCATGACAAAAACAATGTTCCTCAAACTATGATGGAAAGGTGAATATCAAACAGAATAGAAATTACAAAAACGTACATTGATATTTCCATTTCTGAAAATACTGAGAAGCACAAACATACACAGACACACCCAAACACACATCCAGACATGTACTCACAGACACACTCAAACACACACAAAAAAAGACACAAAAACACGGACACACGCACAAACACAGACAAATGCATGAACCATAGATCGTAAAACATTAGAGCAGAATACAAGGCCATTTGGCTCACCCAGTCGACTGAGCTATTGATCATGGCTGACATACTTTTCAAAGCTTAAAAATGTGCTGCTGGAAAAGCGCAGAAGGTCAGGCAGCATCAAAGGAGAAGGAGAATCGAAGTTTCGGGCATAAGCCCTTCTTCAGGAATGCCTGAAACGTCGATACTCCTTCTCCTTTGATGCTGCAGGACCTGCTGCGCTTTTCCAGCAACACATTTTTAAGCACTGATCCCCAGCATCTGCAGTCCTCACTTTCTCCTGACATGCTTTTCAAGCCAATTCTCCTGCCTTCTCACAACAAGCCTTGATCCCATCTTTAAGCATAACTTATCTAGTTATATCCTTATGACGATAATGTATCTGTGTGCATGTGTTGTCTCTGTGTGTGTCCCAGTGTCCTGCCCTGTGCTCGATGTTGGAGAGTGCGGTTTTAGCAGTTTTGAGGCACGTCTTTGTAACTTGCTCTGTGCCTATCCATTGAATGCCTGTGTTAATCACTCTCTGCTACTCATGTGCTCAGTAACATGAGGAATCCCCACAACTATTAGTGATTCAGACCAGGCTTCTCACTTGCATTTGACTGACATTTGACTTAAATCTAGTTTTTGTACGTTTGTGGAAATGCTGGGGATGGTTTCCTGAAGGCTGTGTTTTAGGCTGCTGTGGAAATTCAGGAAGACCAGAGGATTTGTGACCCAACTCTGGATGAAACATGGTAACTGTAGTTACAACATCTGGATCTACAACATGACCAACAAATAGAGCAGAGGCTGCAGAGAGGGGAATCTCTGTTAAATGGAACGAGGGAATTGCAATCAGATCAGCCGTGGTTTTGAAGAATGTTGGAGCAGGATTGAATGACTCACTCATGCAACTGATTCAGATATTTCTGTTCTTAACAAACCAATTTCCCTTTTCTCCCAGTGTCCCAGACTGGTTGGTAGTGAGTCACCTCCTCCTGTTCCTGGGGAACAGAAATCTGGGGCCACACTAGCCTCCAGATTTCCCTGTATCTCAGTCTCGAGCAGGTGAATGACTGCCTCCTGTTCCTGTGTCCCAGTCTCGAGCAGATGATTGACTACCTCCTGCTTCTCCATGCTCATGAGCAGCAGTTTCAATGCTCTGAATGATGTCACAAGGTTAAGAAAGGACTTGATATCAGGGAATTTCAAACTTGGAGCAGCATTACAAAAAGGTATCTGGAAACGTCTCCACTAAATATTTTATGCAGCTCGTCTCCTTTTATAAACGGGTTGAAACATATACAACAGTGCAGTGTTCCGATAATACTCCCATATACAGGGAAGACAGATTAAAAAGTTTGAAAGATTTATGGTCTATCCCTCAGCAATCCTCAATCATTCCATCCAAACCGAGTAAATGTTCTTGTTCATTGTGTTATGTCAAATGATGTAAGGAACTGGTTAACTGAACCTGTTTGTTTGGTGACCGTGACTAATGTCAGTCTCCATGGATTCTAATTGTCCCAGTAGAGGGTTTCCATCTTTTAATGATAAAAGGGCTCCATTCAATATGTTATCCCATAGTATGGGTGGGAGAATCACCGATAGCACTAACAGGGATCGGCTGCTCCAGAGAGAGAGGGAGAGACTAGACTAGAAAGTTACAACAATGGATCAGAATCTGAGGACCATAGACTGGAATGTTCCAACAACGGATCAGAGTCTGAGAACATTTGCCTGGAAAATTCCAACAATGGAAAGGAGTTTATCCTATTTTGTTTGGATGTTTTCTACATATTATTGGTGGCCGTTTTATCTGCGGATGCTATGTGCAATTCACATTATTCAATATTTTTTTTATCCTATCCTGGCTATTGTTGGTGTTCCTGGTAAGTTTCACTGTTGATTTATTATTTGCATTAACCATGTGCGACTGTATTACTGTTCTTTCCATTTACTCTGTAAGTATTCACGCTCCAAACGAGAACAAACAACAGTGTACTTGTTCATTCTTTCTCTCCTTCTTTAGTTCTGGCACTGGGCGTTGTTGGTTGACCTACTCACTTTCAGGTATGAACCAGGATGCATTGCATCACTGCCCTTGCTATTTAAAGGTTGAAAGCTTGGAGGTCACTGTCTTCTGTTCTGGATGCAAACTCCTTTTCCTTCCTTTGACTCCATCTCATCCCTGGCCAATAACTGAGGCTAAAACAGACAAGTCACAACTACGGTGATCCATTTGGCCCCAAGCTGATTACTGACACCATATCCTGACCATTCCTAATTTTAACTATTGACAACTGCAGATTATGCTTCACTGGTTCATCCCATCTGCTGTTTGAACCTTCAGCTATGATACACAATCTTAATAAAGCTAATAACCTGCTGCTGCTTAACCAAATCTGAGTCGGTATTCCATGGCTTGTATCTAAAGGCAGACCAAAATCCCATCAATCCTGTACGGATTGCTTGATATTGTTGTTGGGTCTGGCAATGCCTTTACTTTAATATTCAAAAGCACGTCGTCACCTCTGTCTGTGACACGGTCCTCAGTCTCCCTCTGTTAATGACACAAAGCCCTGTCAGTTGTTCACATTTAAACAGATTTCCTCTATGTCTATTCTCTCTCAAATAATAATTTTCATATCTACTACCACCAACACACACACACACACACACACACACACACACACACACACACACACACACACACACACACACACACACACACAATCTCTTGCCTTATATTTCGGCAGTGGAGATACAGAGCCATACATTTGTGGGAGCCCATTTACCGTCACTCACTGCATGGGTTACAAATTTTCCCGTGCAAGGCATTTTTGTAGTGCAAGTATATTAGCAATCTACTGGCAAATGTTTGCAATGGTCCCCATGCTGGGCAGGTAGTCACGTTTATAGAGTAGTCCACTAGTATGGTGTGCATATCTCTCCATTCTGGCTGGTCCCTTGTCCCAGTTTATGGTGTCTGGGATCGTTCTGTGAGGCAGATTCATAATTTGATGTAACTAAGCGTTTCAAGTGATCTGGCAATAATTTTATTGAATGCTCTCATTTATGTGATTGGACACACCATTCTCTCACTTCTCCAGTTACTCCCACTCCCCGTCTCCCTATCCATATTTTCACAACATGTTATCAGTTAATTAATTATTTGTTTTTTCTGTACCTTTCCCTGGTGTTGTTTTTTGGCTCCCGAGTTTATCGAGTGCTGGCATTGTGAAGCTCAGACAAAATGCAATGGTATGTGGCAGGCTGTTGCTCCATGTTGGAAAGGGGGTCCAGGAGCTTTGAGACACGTCTTTGAAACTTGGTCTGTGCCTGACCTCTGATGGCCTCTGTTTGTCCCTCTCAGATGATTGTGCGGGCCATAACATAAGGAAACCCGTCGAGAATTATTGTCAAGGCCCAGGTCTCTAACTTGGAGCTGAGGGGGTTCTGAGTGACTCCTGTTATGGAAAGGTTAGTGGAGGTGATGGGAATGGTTTGCTGGAAGTTGTGCTGTGAGCTGTAAAATACATTCAGGGAGACCTGAGGATTTGCTGAACCAACTCTGGATGGAGCATGGAGACTGTAGTTTCAACATCTGGGTCTGTAACATGAACAACAAATGGAACAGAGGCTGCAGATACGGGAAGCTCTGAAACGACACAGTGTGTGTGGTGAAAGGGATCTGCCAAATCTGCCCGTTTTTAACAAGGAGACACACATCATTTCCCTCTCCCCTTTAAATAGACCCACGCAAATTCACCCTCTCCTCCCCGCAAACAAACACACTCCCCCTCGCTCACATGCGCACACATAGTCTCCCCTCTCTCACACGCACGCATACCCTCTCTCTCCCTCCCAAAGACACACATACTCCCCCTCACTCTCTCACAAACACACTCTGTCTCTCACTCCCTCTCACAGACACTGCACCTTGTTTTCAAACACCCATGCACGTGCACGCAAACACACACACACATACACACACACACACACAAACACACACACACATCTAATCTGTAAGATGAATTTTCATTTGCCGGTTTATATTTCCAGATGCATTATATTTTCTCAAAAAATTTACAATTTGTAGAGTCAGTCAATGACATATTTTATGAGCTCCTACTTTGGAAATAAACCCAAACTAATTCCAGGTGAAGACACATACAGACTCCAAACAAGACCGCATGCCTAAAATACGTTGTCTGACTGGAGGGGTCACCTCGTTTATATCGATAATAACTGAAGTTATCTCCAGGCAGGACTTGAAAGGAACTCTTGGATTTGCATAAACATCAATCAATACCTGCATCTCTATTCTAAGCAATAAAAGATTTAGCAGCCATCTTATATGTGTTCAATTCATGTGCATGTGTTGTACAACCCTTTCATCTTTTCCTTATAAATTTTGTGTCTAAGGTCTTTTCTCTCGAACACCTGACGAAGGAGCAGGACAATGAGAGCTTGTGTTTTCAAATAAACCCATCAGACTATAACCTGGTGCCATGTAATGATTGACCTTACTCAACCCAGTCCAAAGCTAGCACCTCCATATCATGGTTTTTATTGGTTAGCCAATTTTCTCTCCAAGCAAATAAATTGTTCGAACCCCGTGTGCTCTTGTCTTGCATATTCATCTTTAGTCAAGCATGTTATGCATTGCCTTGTTGAAGTCCAGATATAATACATCTTTCGGATCCCCGTTATTCAACTTGTTTGTCTTACTTTTTAAAAAATAGAAAATCATTCAAACATGATTTATCCTTAATAATATCATGTTGCCTTTAATGGATTGTGGTTTGACTTTCAAAGTCTCCTGTTGTTCATTCCTTAATAACAGATTCGAACAATTTGTCTTCAGTCCCAATCGTTTGCTCATACCTTTCCATTCCCGAGTGAAGTTGGTTATTCTAAGTTCATCCCTTTCCATAACCTCGACAGTCAATTTCAGTTCCCGTGAAATAGGCACGAGGCTGTAAAAGATCTGCTCCAATTGCTGTGTAAGGGGCATGGGTGGCTGATTGGACTCATTCTGTTCCTGCATTACACACACGATGGGCTGAATGTCCTCCTGATGTTCCTACACTATAGTCCTGATGACTAGCATGTCCTGCACCTATACCTGACCAAGCTGCTCAAGATCTCAATGTCCTCCTCCTGTTGCTTAATGAACAAGTTTGGGGGCTTATGGAATCTCCCTCCTGTTTTGCCATATTTCGAGTATTGAATTGTGCAGGCAAGTTGTGTTGCCCACAGTGGTAGCTCAGTGGTTAGCACTCCTGCCTCCCAGCAGCAGAGATCTGGGTTCAAATTCCGTCTAAGGTCACTGTTTGTGTGGAGTTTGCACATTCTCCCTGTGCCTGCAAACAATAGCACAGGCTACATAAATCTCTAATTCATTATAAATAAATATTGTAATGACTTAGTAGTGTAAATGTCATACTTTAACGCAACAGTCACTGACTACAGCCATGCATCTTTCACCAAGATCTTCACCAGAAAGCACGCAAGCTGACTGACCACGTGATGCCGATGCGGAATTCCAGTTCTCTCCAAGATATTCCCCTCCCAGTTTGAAATTAAGTTCCTTCTAAATGTAGACTACAAATCCCACATTCAGGCTCAGTTTCAAGGCTTTCAGAGCGGAATACATTCCTGCTTTAGCTGAACACACTGAGGGTGCATTTGGCAGACAGAGGGATCCTGAGGCTGGGATTTGCTATTCAGCTGGTGCCAGAGACGATCTCCCATAACAGTGAACGGGATCTCGCTTTATAAAGAAAGGGGCCCAACTCACTAATTGTGTTGCAGCGAATTTGCGTTTAATAAACACGCCTTATTGGATAACTGCCTGTATATCGAATGGAGGATCAAAATTGACGGACCAAAGCGAATGCAGTAGTTCCTATTTTATGTGTTCCAATGTTTAAACATACTAAAGGATATGAACACTGTGTGGGGAAAACTGAATTTAGGAGATTTTCACCATGAACTAGAATGGAGGATGCTCAGTGTGTTGAATGACCTACTCCTTTCCCGATGTTTCTGTGCAGTCTGTGGGAAAGCTCTGTAAATGTTGCCACCTGCTCTCAGATGTTAGGAAGCAGATCTCTGCAGGGTCAATACGGTAGTATTTGCCGTTCCAATAGTGAGGGTGGAGTCGGGTGATCTGTTTTATCCTTTAAGACCCCAGAACAGTTTGACACAATAGAGTGTCTTGCTTGGCCGTTTCAGAGACCATTGAAGAGTGTATCACATGTCTCTGTGCCTGGAGTCACGTTTAGGCCAGACCAGGAAAGCACGAGAGATTCACTTCCTTAAAGTACATTGGGGAAGGAAATTGTTGTTTACAATATACATTGGCTTCAAAGTCACTGTTACTGACGCCCGGTTTTACATCTCGATATTTTATTAATTATAACGTCCACCAGCTGTAAGAGCATTAGCCTGGTCTGGATTAGTAATCCAGTGACTTTTCCACAACAACACCATCTCCACATGGGGACCTATCTGAAACCACACTGAGCTGGTTATTTCTGTGCTGCTTGACAGCTCTGTCAAAAAGAACTCCCACCAACGTGACTATCGCGACGGGACCAATGGCGTGGTAAATGGTCAGACTGCAGTTATTCCCTTGTTATGGGATTGGACATAGCTGAAGTAAATTTTCACATTGGCAGGAAGATGTCAGAGTTGGAGCTGGAATGAAACAGCTTTCCCAGGGACACAGCTTGTTGTACAGCACAAGTCTTCAGTCCGATTGCAGGAATCGGGTCAAGGCCAAATGCCTTTGTCGTATCTACTGTGTTCAGCTGTTTCTCCATGTCACATATAGCAAATCAGATCGCTTAAAGACTGAGATCTGTGATTCTGCGGGCAGCATGGCGAGGGTGAGGTGGATCATCAACTCAACACTTCTGGCTGAGGAAGGTGCAGATAATACAACCATATCTTTTACACTGATGTACAGGGCTGTCCCGTGATTTAGGATGGCGATATTTATGGAGTCCTCTCCTCCAGTGAAGTGTTTAATAGTCCATCGATATTTATGTCTGGATGTGGAAGCACTGCAGAACTTCGATCTGATCTGTTAGTCTTGGGATCATTTCGCCCGCTGTATCAGATGTTAGTCCTGCTGTTTCGAATGTAACCAGTCAAGTACGGTAGCTTTAATGGATTGTCATCAGGTTTAGTTACATATGGTTCCAACCTTATCATGTTCACCCGGACTCGTCGCTGAATCAGAGATTAGCTTGATGTTGATGGAGGGCTGAGGGATTATCCTGGGGAAAATGTTACGGATTGTAGTTGAATACAATTCTGCTGCTGCTGTGATTCTACCGCACCACATGAATGCCCAGTTTGAGCTCCAATATGTTCAA
This sequence comes from Chiloscyllium punctatum, assembly GCF_047496795.1. Lineage (NCBI taxonomy): Eukaryota > Metazoa > Chordata > Chondrichthyes > Orectolobiformes > Hemiscylliidae > Chiloscyllium > Chiloscyllium punctatum. The sequence goes on along the minus strand of NC_092745.1, from coordinate 6,341,055 downwards.
TTCAATTCTACTGAGTATCCCTCAATTCACACTAAGACCCATTCACCCATCAGCCCTGTACTAGTGTCTTAGCCTGTTTTCTGATGTGGTAACACTTCCATTTTCCTATTCGCATTCTGCTGAGGGTCTCTCCCTGGTGTCACGCCTCCAGTTTGTTGCTTTACTCAAACCCCTTAACATATGCATCTGAATCTTTTCCATTCTCCCAATGCCATCTTCTGTGTTTCATGTGAATGTTTTCCCCTCTGTTTATCTCCGTGATCATGATTAAGAGCTATGCAGTGTCAGTGATGCCAGCCATATGCAGTTTCAGATCCAGGAATTTGTGCACCTTGCATTATCGGTCACTTCCCAGTGCACGGCATTCCGTGTTCGACATGGCGTTTGAGCAGCTTTCACACGCGTCTATGGAACTTGTTCAGAAACAGAAATTGCTGACGAAACTCAGCAGGTCTAGCAGCATCTCGTGGAGTGAAAGCAGAGTTAATCTTTCAGGGAGAGTGACCCTTCTACGAAGCTCCCATTTTCTCCAGCGATTTTTGCATTTTCATTTCCAATATCCATAGTCATTTGTTTAATTGAAAATTTGTTCTGAGCCTCTTCATTTCTGGAGAAACTCAACAGGTCTGGTAACAACTGCAGAGACAGAGAAACAGAGTTAGCGTTTCATTTCTAGTATGACACTTCTTCAGAACTGAAAAGGATTGGAAAATGAGCTTTATAATCCCTTGACATATGTGGGGAGGGGGTTGACGGTTAAAAGAGGGTGTGGCAAATGATAAACATGCTTTTAGTAGTGATGAACGAGAAGATCGTGTGAAGTAGCCTAATAATTAAAATTTGAATGGGGAAAAGAGGATCTCTCTATTGAGTGAACGATAAAGAAGATACAACCAGGTCGTAGAGAGGCGAGGAGGGGTATGTATGGAAACTGCAGAACAGTTATAATGGGGTCAGACTGTGAAGTTATGAAATTGTACGTTACCTCCTACAAGATGTAACGTACGAAAGTGCAAAGTGAGTTGTTACTCGAGCTTGGGTTGTGCTTCCTTGGAACATTGCAGCAGCCCAGGGCCGAAATGTTAGCATGAGAGCCAGGAAGGTTATTGAAATGGGAAGCAATGAAAAGGTCAAGGTTATTTTTACAGACAGAGTGGGAGTGCTCCTCAAAGCAATCTCTGTTTGGTCTCACCAACATAGAGAGACTGCATTGTGAGCAACAATGATAGGAGACCAGATTGAAAGGTTTACAAGTGACATGCTGCTTCACCAGGAAGGTATGTTTGGTTCCTTGGACACTGAGGAGGGAAGAGGTGAATGAGCAAGTGTTGCAGTTTCTGCAATTGCATGGGAAGGTAGAATGGGGGAGTGGGGAAGTGTTCTGGGTGATGGAGGGGACAGAGAGGGAACGGTTCCTGCGAAATACTGACAGTGGGCGGGAGGAGAAGATGTGTTTGATGGTCCTGTCCTACTGGAGATGGTGGAAATGGCGTAAGATGATTATATGAATGTGGATTCCAGTGCAGGAAGAAGTATGGACAAGGAGGAATCTATCATTGTTCTGGGATAGAGGGAACGGATTGAGGGCAACACTGTGGGGGATGGGGCAGTGACAGCTGAAGGCCCTGTCCACCAGAGTTATGAGTTTTCTGGTTTGAAGGAAAATGAGGTCACATTAGACGCAGCTCACAGGAATGTGACATCCTCAAACAGAAATAACAGAGATGGAGAAACTTGGACAAGGGAGTCAGCCTCCGCTGATCATGTGTTCAGCCACATACAGAAGTTCCCCTGAATGATTGAAAAGAACCAGACATCTAAACTGAGGCTTTCTGCCTCACATCTGGTCTGAAGCGGAATGTGAAAATAGACCCAGAGGAAGGTCAGTGAGTTTCCATGAGCAGACATTCAAGCAGATATCCCAAACCGCTCAGTAATTATTGTTTCTGTTCAAAAAGAAGAACTCGATAAGCAGGTGAACCACACATGGTTGACAAAAGCTCTCAAGATTACAAATGATGAGCTTTAGTAGAGGGCCAGATCTATAATGTTTATTTCAGGGATGTTAGGCATGATGTTAGGCATGAATTTCAGCTGTGCTTCCTGATTAACCCCGCAGAAAACCCTACCATTGAAGTTCCATCCTCTTCCCTGCTCGTCTCCCCTTCCTGATTCCAGGTTCTTCCTCTCAAATTACAGAGCACATTCTCTCACATTATGGTCCCTACCCATTTCACCTGAAAACCTTTGATCAAGTCTACCTACTCTGCAGTAGCATCAAGCTGCGTTTTGTGCTGCCACTTTGCTCTGGTCTCAGTGTGGCTCGGCCTCTCCATTCATGCTGTTTTACACCTCCCACTCACATCTCATTCTGGAAAGTTTCCTTCTTGGCATAAACCTTAATGTAAACACCTCTCCCCCTTTGCACTGAATTCACACTGTGATCCAAATTTCAAAAAGTATACTCAGCCTTCATCTCACTCAGCTAAAGGTGAACGCTGATCTTGTGGTTGAAGAATTCACCTTCTTATATGTTTTAGGCCAGAGATGCGCTTTCACTGTAGAGATCATCACACGTTTTGGACAAAGCAATACAGGTGTTTGACCTCTTATTGGTACTCGTAACAGCTTCCTCCTGCCTGAACATGGAGTATTGTATCATGGAGAAAAACAACTCACAGTAAGAAGCTTGGGCTGAGTGTTATTTACCTGTCATTTCAATACTGTTTCAACTTTGCAGTGCTAAACATTAAATGCTTGTTCGTAGAATTAGTGTCAGATAGCGTGTAGGAGGTTGAGGGATGACATTGCGGAAGTTTATAAAATCCTGAGAGGTATGAATAGAGTGACCAGCCAAGGTTTTTTCCACGGGATGGGGAAGTTCAACCACAGAAGACACAAGTTTAAGGTGCTGGATTAGTGGTGCTGGAAGAGCACAGCAGTTCAGGCAGCATCAGAGGAGCAGTAAAATCGACGTTTCAGGCAAAATCCCTTCATCAGGCCAGAAACGTCGATTTTACTGCTCCTCTGATGCTGCCTGAACTGCTGTGCTCTTCCAGCACCACTAATCCAGAATCTGGTTTCCAGCATCTGCAGTCATTGTTTTTACCGACAGGTTTAAGGTGAAAAAGGGAAGATTTGAAATGGACGAAGGATCAATGTTTTCACACAGAGGGTGATGTGTGTATATGGAGTGAGCTGTCAGAGGAAGAGTGGGAGATGTAAGTACAGCTACAACATTTAAAACTCATTAGGACAAACATATTAATGGGAAACGCTGAGAGGTATATGGACAAAATGCAATCAGATGGGCCGAGTTTAGTTTGGAAAACCTGGTCAGCATGGACAAGCTGGACCAAAGGGTTTGTTTGTGCACGATATGACTTATTAATCGAGAAAGCGAAGAACAGGGAAGAATAGACATGATGTAGTCATTTGGCAAGAAATACAAAAAACAACGAGCACGAGCTTTTCCGAGCATATAAAAAAAGTTCAAGATGAGTGTATGACCTTAGGTGAAAATAAGTCAGAAAGTATATCGAGGATAATTGGAGGTTGTTACTGAAGAATTGGCTACAGGGAGCAGACAGATAATTTACACCCGTGTTTTACATTTTTCCTCACAGAGGAAGGCACAGTAAGTATTTCAATGATGTAAGCAAAATGGTAATAGGAGGGAAGTTCTTGAACCGTCTCTAACAAAAGGAGCAAGGATTTTTCTAACAGATAAGAGTAAAAGTAGACAGGTCAGCAGCCGTTTATAGCTGCTTTTAAAAGAAGTGGTCACAGTCTTGTGGTCATTGCGTCCTCTCTATCAGATGTTAGTTCTGCTGTTTGTTAATGTAAGCAGTAAGCGCTGTAGATTGAATGGGTTGTCATCAGGTTTAGGTACACATGGTTCTGACCGTAGCATGTTCACCCACACTCATCACTGAACCGGAGACCAGTTTCATGGTAATGGTAGACTGAGAGATTATATGGTGGTTGAATATAATTCCGCTGCTGCTGCTGCTACTACAGCTGCTATGATTTGCAGCATCGCTTGAATGTTCAGTTTGAGTTGCAATATCTGCAATACAATTCTGCTGCCTGTCCTCAATTCGCACGGGGACCGGTCACCTTCTACCCTGTACACAGTGCCCTATCTTGATTTCTGATGTGGGAACGCTTCCTTTTTAAAAAATTCTCACGCTGTTAGAGAATCTTCATGGTGCCATGCCTCCAATTTGTATCATGCCTCAAAAACATTTTACGTGTTCATCTGAATCTTTTCCCCTCCAGTGATGCCATCTTCTGTTTAAAGCGGATGTGTTTCCCTCTGTTTCTCTCCATGAGCATGATAAAAAGTTCTGTCGTGTCGGTGATGACAGTTTCAGAACTAATGAATTTGTATACCTTGCGTTATCATTCACTTCCCAGTGTATGGTGCTCCATGTTGGACAGGACGTGTGAGCAGCTTTGACACACATGTTTGAAACTTGTTCAAAAACGGAAATTGCTGAAGACACTGACAAGTCTGACAGCATCTGTGGAGTGAAAGCAGAGTTAATATTTCGGGTTCTGCGCCTGTTCCTCAAAGCATCCAGTAAGTCCATTAATTTTTGTTTTTGGTTCAGATTTCTTGTATCCAATGATCTTTGCTATATTGAAAATGTGTTCTGTAACTTTTCATTTTTGAATGAACAAAGTGGGTCTGGAAACATCCGCAGAGACAGACAAACAATGTTAATGTTTCAATCCAGTGTAAATCTTCTTCAGAAGTGTAAAGGATTGGAACGTGAACGTTTTAGTATCTTGGCAGAGGTGGGAAAGTGTGTTTGGAGGCCCAGTGTGAAAGGCAAATGGGATTTAAATTGTGTTGAAAGAGACACAGGTATATAATGGATGTAAATTAATGTGTAAATATTAGAAATTGATTTTCTCTGTTGAATGCAACATAAAAAGACACGATCTTAGGGAGCCCAGGAGGGAGAGTGTACGAAAAATGGAGAACAGCTATAGTGGGTTCAGGCTGTGAAGTTATGGAATTGAATATTAACTCCTACAGACAGTAACGTACCAAAGCGAAATGTTTGGTTTGAGATGTTACTCGAGCTTGGGTTGTTGTTCATTGGAACATTGCAGCAGCCTGCATTTTCTTAGATTCCCTACAGTGCAGAACCAGGCTCTTCAGCCCAACAGGTCTATACTAATCCTCCAAAAGTGCATGTGAACCAAACCCATTCTCTACCCTAATACTATTCATAGACCTTTGACTATTGCACCTAACCTCAACATCCCTGAACACAATCCGAAATTCAGCATGCCCAGTTCTCCTAACCAGCACAACGTTGAACTGTGGCAGGAAACTGGAGCACCCGGAGGAAATCTAATCCAGTTCCATGATGCTGTGAGGCAGCAGTGCAAACCACTGAGCCACCGTGCCATCCAGGACCAATATATTATAAGGTCACAAGACAATACGAGCAGATATGAAGCCATTCAGACCATTAGGTCTGCTACGCCATTCGATCACGACTGATAGATTTTCAACCCCATTTCCCTGCTTCCTCTCGGTAACCTTTGATCCCCTTGTCAGTCAAGAAATTATCTATGTCTGCTTTACCTATACAAAATAGAACATAGAGCACAGAAAAGTACAGCACAGAACAGGCCCTTTGGCGCACAATGTTGTCACGAGACTTAATCCTAATGTATAATATAGTAGCTTAACCTACTCACCCCTCAACTCACTGCTATCCATGTGCATGTTCAGCAGTCGCTTAAATGTCCCCAATGACTCTGCTTCCACCACCTTTCACAACTCTCTGCATAAAGAACCTACCTCTGACGTCTCCCTTATTCCTTCTTCCTAATATATTCAAAATATATTGACTTCTCGTACTAGTCAATCCTGCCCTGGGGAAAATTCTCTGGGTATTGACTCTATCTATTCCTCTCATTATTTTGTACACCTCGATCAGCTCTCCTCTCTCCTCCTTGTCTCCAGAGAGAAAGATCTAAGCTTTTTCAAACTTTCTTCATAAAGCAAGCCCTCTAGTCCAGGCAGCATCCTGGTAAACCTTATTTGCACCCTCTCCAAAGCCTCTGTATCTTTTCTGTAGTAGGGCGACCACAACTGGACATAATATTCCAAGTGTGATCTCACCATTGAATTGTAAGGCTACAGCAAAACTTCACGGTTCTTAAACTTGATCCCCCTGTTAACGAAAGCCAACACACCATATGCTTTCTTGACAGTTTATTCATTTGGGTGGCAACTTTGATGGATCTATGCACTTGCGCACCCTGCTCGCTCTGTTCCTGCCAAGAATCCTGTATTTAATGCAATATTCAGGATTCGAATTTGACCTTCCAAAATACATCACTTCGCATTTCATCCAGGTTGAACTCCATCTGCCCTTTATCAGCCCAGCTTTGCATCCTGTCTATGTCGCACTGCAGCATGCAGTAGCCCTCTATACTATCGATGACACCTCCAACCTTTGTGTAATCAGCAAATTTACTAATTCTCCCCACAACGTTCTCATCCAAGTTATTTATGAAAACTACAAAGAGTAGAGGCCCAAGAACACAGCCCTGTGGGATCCCACTCAACACTGTCCTCCAAGCAGAATACTTTCCAACTACAACCAGTGTCTGCCTTCTGCCCGCCAGCCAATTCTGAATCCAGATAGACAAATCTCCCTATATCCAATACTTCCTGACTTTATGAATGAACCTTCCATGGGGAACCCTATCAAATCTTCGAGGAGAAAATGAGGACAGCAGATGCTGGAGATCAGAGTTGAAAATGTGTTGCTGGAAAAGCGCAGCAGGTCAGACAGCATCCAAGGAACAGGAGAATCGACGTTTCGGGAAGGGCTTATGCCCGATACGTCGATTCTCCTGTTCCTTGGATGCTGCCTGACCTGCTGCGCTTTTCCAGCAACACATTTTGAACCATATCAAATGCCTTGCTAAAGTCCACAAGCACCACATCCACTGCTCGACCGTCATCGACCTGTCTTGACACCTCCTCAAAGAAATCAATAAGATTTGTGAGGCACGACCTGCCTCTCACAAAGCCATGCTGACTGCCTTTAATCACATAATACTTTACAAAATAGTAATAAATCCGATCCCTCAGATTTTTATCCAAACATTGCTGATCACAGACGTAAGACTGACTGGTCTCGAATTGCCAGGAGGTTCCCTATTACTCTTCTTGAAAAAAAGAACAACATTCGCCTCCTTCCAATCCTCTGGTATGATTCGTGTGGAGAGTGAGGAGGCAAATATCCTCGCCAGATGCTTAGGAACCTCCTTTTCCGCTTGCAGGCGCAGTCTCGGATAAATTTGGTCTGGCCCTGTGGCCTTATCCATCTTAATGTTTTCCAAAATTGATAGCACATCAACTTCATCAATCTTGATCTGATCAAAACTGATCTGTCCACGCTCCTCTAAGTTTTCATTTACAACAAGTTCCCTTTCCTTGGCGAAAATTGAAGCAAGAAACTCACTTCGGGCTTCCCCTATCTGCACAGACTCCACACATAAGTTCCCTATGCTGTCGCTGATCTGCCCTACCTTTTCGCTGATTATTCTCTTATTCCTCACGTATGAGAAAAATGCCTTTGGATTCTTCCTAATCCTTCTTGCCAAGCCTTTTTCATGCCCCATCATGGCTCGCCTCTGTCCATTTCTGAGGTCCTTTCTAGCATGTCTGTAATGCTCGAAAGCTGTGCTAGATCCTTGCTTGCTCCATTTTACCTAAGATGCCTGCTTCCTTTTGTCGAGAAGTTTCTCTGTTCTCGTCATCCAAGGTTCCTTAATCTTACCCCTTCTTACCTGTCTCAGAGGAACAAATCTGTGTATCACTCGCAACAACTGCTCCTTATATAGTCTCCACATGTCTGCTGTGCTCTTTCTGTGGGACAATTGCTCCCAGTCTGTACTTCCCAACTCCTGTCTGATAGCATCACAATTTCCTTTTCCACAATTAAATATCTTCCCTCGGAAACTGCTCCTTTCACTCTCACAGACTATTCTACATGTGAAGCAGTTGTGATCACTTTCACCAAAGTGCTCTCCCACCGTGAGTTCTGACACCTGTCCTGGCTCGTTGCCGAGCACCAAATCCAAAATAGCCTCTCCCCACGTCGGTCTGTCCACATACTGAGCAAGGAAACCCTCTTGAACACACCTGTGGGCTTCATCCACACATTCTGCACTTCGGAGGTTCCAGTGGATATTGGAAAATTTGAAATCACCCATAACAATAACCCTGCTACTTTTGCATTTTTCCTGAATCTGCCAGCCCATGAGATCTTCAATCTCTCTTCTGCTCTTCCGTGGTCTATAGGAAGCCCCCAGATGCGGTGACTGCTCCCTTGCTGTTCCAAACGTCTACCCATACTGACTCAGTAGACTAACCTTCCACAACAACCTTCATTTCTGTAGCTGTGAAGTACCATCTGATAAGTAATGCTACACCCCCCTCCTCAGTTTCCACCCACTCTGTTCTTTTTTTAGATGAGATTACTTAAGGCGTGGAAACAGGCCCTTCGGCCCAACAGATCCACACCAACCCTCCATAGAGGAACCCATCCAGAACTATTTCCCAACAATTACCCCTTCATCTAACACTACATCTTCACATTTTTGGATTGTGGGAGGAAACCGGAGCGCCCAGCAGAAACCCACGGGAAAAATTGCAAACTCCACACAGACAGTTCCCTGAGGTGGGAATTGAACTCGGTTCTTTTTGCGCTGTGAGGCAGCAGTGCTAACCACTGCGCCACCGTGCCACCCCTAAAGATTTCTAAGCGTTCTAAACCCTGGAACATCAAGCAACCATCACTGCCCCTGTGAAACCTACGTCTCAATTATGGCCACGACATCGTAGCCACAAGTACTGATCCATGCTCAATTTCATCACTCTTATTTTGGACATTCCTTGCATTAAGGCAGATGCACTTTCACCGATCCCTTTGTTTCATCACATAAAAAACTTCATGATAGATTCAATATATCCTGTCACTCTCCCGTCTGCAACTAAACTCCTCTCTTACATGTGGTCTGATTCCAACCCCCCGCCCCTTGCCAGACTAGTTTAAACGTGCCAGAATCACACGAGCCAACCTCTCAAATAGGACATTTGTGCCTCTCCAGTTCAGGTACAACCCGTCCATCGTGTACAGGTCCCACCTTACCCAGAAGGTATCCCGATGGTCTAGGTATCTGAAGCCCTCCCTCCTGCACCAGCCTCACAGATATGTGTGAGGCTCCTTTCGCTGATTGTTCCTCATCTCACTAGCTCGTGGTACTGGTAGCAAACCTGAGATCACTACTCTACTCGTCCTGCTCCTCCACTTCCAAAATAACTCTCTATTGTCACTTTTCAGATCCTCAGTCTCACTCCTGGCTATATCATTGTTGCCAAATGATCTAGTTTCCACAGCCTTCTGTGGTAAGGAATTCCACAATTTCACCACCCTCTGGCTAAAGATGTTTCAACTTATCTCCGTTCTAAAGGGTTTTCCCTTTTCTCTAAGCCTGTGTCCTCCTGCCAGTGCCAACGTCCTCACAATTTTGCCTGTATCCAGGTCATTAAATATTGTGTAAGCTTCAATTGGATCCCCACCTACCCCCCCCCCCCCCCGCCCCACCACCACCACCACCTCCCCACCCAACATCCTTCTAATCTATCGAGTATAAACCCAGATTCCTCGAATGATCCTCATGTGTTAAGCTTTCCATTTCTGGTGAAAATTCTCTTGACACAAACCAAGGATAACACATCCTTCCTGAGGTATGGGGAACAAAACACTGGAAATGTGGTCTGACCAGAGCCTTAGAAAGCCACAGAATCCCCAGCATTATATCCTACTCCTCTCGAGATGAATGACAACATTGTATCTGCCTTCTTAACTAATGAGCTGAAAATGTGTTGCTGGAAAAGCGCAGCAGGTCAGGCAGCATCCAAGGAACAGGAGAATCGACGTTTCGGGCATAAGCCCTTCTTCAGGAATGGATGTTGCCTGACCTGCTGCGCTTTTCCAGCAACACATTTTCAGCTCTGATCTCCAGCATCTGCAGTCCTCACTTTCTCCTCGAAGCTCTTAACTACTGACTCAACCTGCAAGTGTATCTAAGGCGAATCCTGCGCTTGGAATCCCAAGTCCCTTTGTTACTCGGGTTACTGAATTCTTTTCCCATTTAGTAAATAGTCCATGCCTGTATTCTTCACACCAAAGTGCATGACCTCACACTCTCCCACATTGGATTCCATCAGCTACTCCTTTTTCCACTCTCTTAAACTGTTGAATTCTTTCTGCAGGCTCCCTGCCTTCTCAATACTACATGCCCCTTCAACTACATTTGCATAATCTACAAACATAGCCAGAATGCCTTCTGCCCCGCCACTCAGATCATTAACCTATAAAGTGAAATGTTGTGGTCGCAAAACTGACTCTTGTGGAACACTGCTAGTCACCAGCTGCCATCCTGAGAGGGACAGTTTTATCCTCACTCGGCATCCTGCCAGAGAGCCAACCTTTTATCCATGCTAGTACCTGGTCTCTGACACCATGGGTTCTTAATGCTCTGCAGCCTCCTTTGCGGTACCATATCAGAGGCCTTCTGGAAGTTCAGATAGGTAACTCTCTCTGGTCCAACCCGTCATTACCTCCTCAAAGAATTCTCATTATCTTGAGAGCAATGCAGGTTATTGAAATGGGGAGCAATCAGAAGGCCAGGGTCATTTCTACAGACAAAGTGGAGATGTTCCTCAGAACAGTTTCTGATTGGCTCACTAACGTAAAGGAGACTGCATTGTGAGCAGCAATGACGGGAGACTGGATTGAAAGAGAGCAAGTGAAATGCTGTTTCACCTGGAAGGTGTGTTTAGGGCCATGGACAGTGAGGAGGGAAGAGGTGAATTCGCAAATGTTGCAGCTGCTGCATTTACATGGGAAGGTGTTATAGGGGTGCGGGGAAGTGTTCGCGGTGATGGAGGGTGCCACAGAAGGAATGGACCCTGTGAAATACTGACATTGTACGGGAGGAGACGATGTGTTTCATGGTGCTGTCCTGCTGGAGGTGGTGGAAGTGATGGAGGATGATTCTGTGAATGTGGACTCTAGTGCAGTAGGAAGTGAGGAGAAGCGGAGATCGATCATTGTTCTGGGAAGGAGGTGACGGAGTGAGGGCATAAGTAAGGGATATGGGACAGACACAGCTGAAAGCTCTGTCCGTCAGAGTTAGGGGATTTCTCGGTTGAGAGAAAAGGATGACATGTATGAAGCTTCCCAAAGGAATGTGGCATCATCGAACAGAAATGACAGAGGCAGGGAAACTGGGAGAATGGAGTCACCCTCAGCTGATCATGTGTTCAGCCACATACATAGGTTCCCCCTGAATGATTGAAAAGAGCCAGGCATTTCAAATTCAGTTTTATGTCACATATCTTGTCAAATACGGAGTGTGAAAATAGACACAGGTCAAGGTCAGAAGATGTGTGGGTGGGACATTTAAGCGAGTAATGCTAGTAATGCTCAGTAATGATTGATTCAGGTCAAAAAATGATGATATGAAGATGTGAAGATGATCCACCCATGATACACAAAGGCTGTGAAGGATGCTAATCAATCACAAACTAAAAAATTCAGATTGGTGAGCTTTAGCGTCGGCAACATTTGGGAAGTTTACTTTCGGAACAAGAAGCAGATAGTCTAAACCAAAGTATAAAGAAAAATATTCCAAAACTGGCAATAAATATGAAAAGAAACTAACCGCAAGGGTTTTACTGCATCAAATGAAAAATCGTTCATGATGTATGTGTGACCCTTAGAAGAAAGGCAGGAAAGAATATGTTGGACACCTGGAGGATGTGACTGGGGAACTGGTTTCAGGGAACAGGCAGAGAATTTAAAACAGTATTTTACATCTTTCCTCTCAGGAGAAGGCACGAAGAGTTTCAATATTATAAACAAAATTGTCGTCAGATGAAAGTTTTGCACTGTCTCCAACAAAACAAGGCTTTTCTCAAACAGAGAAGACCAAGGGTAAACAGCTCATCAGCAATTCATAGGTTATTTTAATAGAATTGGTTACAGAGTGACTGGTGGCACTGTGTGAAATATTCCATAACTCTCGGGATTAAAGGAGTGTCCCAGTGAAACTGGCGAAACTCCAATGTGGCGCCTGTCTTCAAGATGGGAGTGAGACCTCAAGTGTTTAGGTGCTCCCTTTGACTGAATAGTGGAGCATATTTGAGAGGCTTAATGGCCTCATGGTGCCCTTTCATCCTGAGTGATTTTTAAACAAAGTAAAACTCTGCTCCTTCCTCTTATGCGTTACATACTGGGCGATGAAAATTTTGCTGAAGTTGAATTATTTTGAAAATTATCTGGACCATTGTACAAACGACATCATCCAGAGATTCTAGAAATAACACTCACAAGAACATTTTATAATCATGTGGGGGTATAGCATTGTTGAGAAAGAGAGTGTGAGAGAGAAGGTGCTGCATTGCAGTGGTGAGAGTGATGGAGCCTTATACTGGGGAAACTCAAACATATATACAGTGAGTGTGAGAGATTTGGGAGAATATGGTGACCCTTATTGTGACAGAGCGGGAAAGGTTATTGATGTTTTTCTTGTATTGCTGGACTTTTCTTCGGACTGCAGGTTTTGCACTGTGCTGGGTGGTGTGCTCATACCATGCTCGGTGGGTCTGGTGGTGCGGCTGCCTCAGGGAAGAGAATGGTCCCCTTCTGTACTTGACCATTCACCAGGACCTCCATACCCCTGTCGACAAGCTGTGTTGTAATTTCTCCTTATCTGCCATACTCGGGTAAACTATATAGGGTAGCTCGAAACTGAGAAATCTCAGCCGTGTGCTCATTGACCTTTTAAAAATGGCAGCAGCGCCAAGGATCACTGAATATTGGGGGTTCCCGGGCGATGGTGTGTACCTCCAGCCATGATGGGTGGGAGAATCGGGCTGGTATTGAATGAGAGGGACACCATGGAATGGGGTGGATAGTTAATGAGGTGAGTTCGATAAGATAACACCAGGATACTAGCTCTGCCTCGTGCAGACATTCCTTCTGTCAGACTCAATGAAAGTGGCACTGAGAATAATTATTGTTTGATTCAGCTCAATGAATTGAAGACTCTGCTGATTCTATTCCCAGTTACAAAGCTGCAGGACAAATGCTTATCCAAAACTCTCCATCATCTTAACTTACACCGATATCCTGCTCACCCATCATTCCTGGAAACAATGGCCTATATTGCAAGATGCTATCGAAATGTTTTCATTTCACAATTTTTAAATCCAACCATCGGATCCTTCTGTGAAATTCTCTCTCAATCTCCCCCTGTCTTTTAACCAAGCTCCTCCCATTTGTTGGTATTTAAACTGACTCCCCCGCCATCTCTCTCTGGCAGTGAGTTTCACACCCACAGCACTCCTGTGTCATGCCACAATGGAGATATGGAGCTGCATTTGGAGGGGAGCTGCAAGTTTCCCAACACTGGGCAGTGATCTAACACAGTGTTACTCAGCAATGCAGTGATTGCTATACACAGCTGTGTATGCTGGGAAGGAAACTACTCCAGATTAATAGATAAATTCACTGCTATTCACTGCACAGCTCTCCATGCTGCACAGATATCCCGTCCGTGTGAAAAGAACAATGCGTTTGTCTGTTCTGCACAGTGCCCTGTGCTGAAAAGATTATCGAGTCCAAGTTTATAGATCAGTGCACTGTTGGTCAGTTAAATAGTGAACTGGTGAGCTCTAAACAGTGTTTGATCCTGGACGGATTGCTGAGCAGTCTACGCAATGCTTCGTGCTGAACAGGTATCTCCTCTGGGCTAATACATCTCCGGGCTGGATCTGAGAGGTGGATTCAGCATCCAATATAGTTCCTGACATGATTATCACTCCTCCAGCTCGGCCCATTTCGCTGGTAAATGTGAGGTGATGTGATTCAGATAGGCGTAACTTGGTCAAAATATTCGACAATAAGCAAAACACTATTTATTCGAATACTGTCGATAAAAGACAACAAAAGGAAGAGGAACTTGCAATAACTTAATTATATTGGAAAACTTAGCAGAAAAATAGTTTATTTAACTACTATACAGTAACTGTTCCAATATAGTATCATCCAATAAGCACACAAACGTCGAAAAACAAATGCAGGAAACAGATTGTCTCACATGCAGTTCTCCAATCCAGGAGGAAAGAACATCAAAAGACAGTTCCGAGAGAAATCACAGAGAGAGTGTGTAGAACCGGGGACAGATTTCCTTCCATCCAACTCTGCTGAGATCCCAGCAATAACTGGCGAAAGATAAAACTAAGAAACCTGGTTCTGTGAGAGTTTGACAATCACTCCACAGGACCGGGCCTTGGCTGCAAGAACACAAGGAATGGACTGTATCTACATCGTCGATGGCTCTGTAAGTATCTCTCAAAAATGCCTAAACCCACCTAAGCCGTTAAATGCTGGACAGACAAAGTCAAAGTTAAACATAAATAAATAAAACGAAAGGATGCAGCAGGCTTGGTGATCAGACACAGACGGCCTCGGGAGCCAAGCAATTCCTACACTGCCAAAACACAGCAGAATTATCTCTCTCCCTCACCTCTATGTTTACAACTGGAGATGTGCCATTAGACCAATAATCAGCGATATCAAAATCCCACCGACACCAAGTATTATTGTGATATATCAGAGTTGCCGTAAAATGCGTTAACTGGAGCTGTTTGTTCAGTGACTATGATTAATATCAGTCTTCCTGGACATAACTGGGTCACTGGAGGCTTTCCCTCTTCAATAATTAGTGACTTCTTTCAACTTGTCATGCCATAGTATTCGGGGCAGAGTCAACCTCAACAAGATTGGGATCAGCAGCTACAGAGAAAGAGAGAAAAAACAGAATCTGAGAATATTAGAATGTTCCAACAATGGATTTTTATCCGAGAACATTAGGCTGGAATGTTCCAACAATGGATTTTAATCCGAGAACATTAGGCTGGAAAGTTCCAACAATGGATCAGAATCTGAGAACATTAGACTGGAATGTTCCAACAATGGATCAGAATCTGAGAACATTAGACTGGAATCTTCCAACAGTGGATCAGGATCTGAGAACATTAGACTGGAATGTTCCAACAATGGACAGGAGTTTATCCTGGGGTCTTTATTGGCTTTCTCAAGATTGGCCATGGTTAGAGTTGCGGATACGAGCCGTACTAATGAGTATTCAAGCTGGGTACTATCCTATCCTCGCTATTATTTGTGTTCCTGGTAAGTCTATCTCTGTTAAATCTATAAATGGTTCTGAATGTTATTGCTATTCTTGTTGATTATATTTAACAAATACATAAACTTTCAGTCACAAACGCAACTTCCTTCTCATGCATTTCCAAACTACTTACTCATAAACATCTGAGAAGGAATAGGACTGTTCGGGACCTTGAGTCCCTTTTTACTGTGAACTGTTTTATGTGTCCATATTCTCTCTGTGATCAAACCTCCTGACACCCACCTTCATAATATCCCCAATCTCCAGCTCTGCCTGAGTTCTGTTGCTGACTTCACCATCAGCTACCCCTTCGTGAACGACAGATTTTATGGATCCAGTTCTCTTCTGACCTCTCTTCCAGTTACAAATAGTTTGACCACAAACTTGTTCTTGTCTCTACAGTTAATTCACAACAGGGACTCTTAAACAGAGTAATAATGTTACTGGCTGTGCAACCCAGAGGTACGGGGTATGACTCTAAAAGCATTGTCTGAAATCCTACCACAGTGGATGACTAAATTTAAATTCCAATGACAACATTTGAAATGAAACCTAATTTCATTCATGGCAACCATAAACAATCAGAATTTCATTTCTTATTTTATTAATAACCTTTGCTAAAGAAGCCGAACATTTTTGCCCTGTCTGAACTAAGTGTCACCTCAGATCCACAACAATCTGGTTGCCTCCATATTGCCTTGAAAAATGGCCGTGTGGTCAAGGGCAGTTAGGATGGACAACACATACTGCCCTTGCCAGTGATGCTGGCATCCCGCGAAACAACAACATTAAAGGTGAAATAACCAAGGAAATGCGGATGCTGGAGATCTGAAATAAAATTCTCCACCGTGTGAAAGAATGTTGGAGAATCTCAGCCGATATGGCAGTCTGTCGGAAGAAACAGCAGGTATGGCAGTCTGTCAGTGAACCTATCAAAACTGAATGCAACTGAGAAATAATATTAATATATCAGGGATGGTTGGAAGGTGAGTGGGCGGGTGGTGTTGAGTGGATGATGTCCAGCATGAGAGAGAGAGAGAGAGAGAGGAAAAGCAAGCAAAAGGATTGCTGATGATGGACTGGAAAGAAAACAGAATGGGATGTTATTCTAACATTTCCCCTTTTCACATATTCCTGAATATCATATTTATTACGGGATGCCCCTGCTTACCGTGAGTTTTGTTCCCTCTATCTCTCGTCTCTGAGTGTGGTGATCAATTCCATCAGCAATACTTATCATCGCTGAGATATAGAGAAACGTAATGTTCCATTGTCAACTGCTTCTTTGGAGAGAGGAACTGTTACTGTGCGACTGTTTGGAGATGTGACAGCTTTCTCAACCAGGAAAAGAAGCTGAGGAGTCTGAGGCATTTCCAAAACTGAGTGAACGCACTATGGGTGTGGGGAATTTACTTGCTGCTGTCATCTAGAACGTCAGTAGAAGGTCTGTGAATGGTGCTCACAGGATTGTGATGTCAACTACTGGGTTAATTCAGGGAGCCCCGAAGGTCTGGGGACCCCACTCTGAATACTGCATTTACAGTGTGACTGGGTCCATTATAAACAAATGGTGCTGGGACTACGAAGACAGGAAGCTGTGTAAACTGGGAGGAGCAGGGCACTGTACTATACTCTCTGGGATTTCCAGGAACATTTGTCTGAGCTGCACCCATTCAGGTGTAAGTATAAAATCAGGTTGTCTCAAAATTGAGGTGATCACTGAGCTGTATCCCCTCCTTCATTAAAACCTGCCGTCTCACACCAGCGATAGGACTGAGCTGACACTCACAATGAATTAAACTGGATTGATTCTGGAACCTGCCAGGCAGCAGTGGGTAATATATCCACCATCTCTGAAGTGCAGTCCTCCAATGTATTCACAAGCGGTCAGAAACTACCTGCCTGCTGAGAAGAATGTGTTGTTTCCATCTCCACAGGTGAAGGTACAGAAACTAACTTCCATAATTATTAGGGAACAGAGTGATTGGTAAAAATGGGAGACTGCAGGACATCAAGAAGCAATGAAGAGTATGTTATTGAAAATTTAATTGAATTGAAGTTTCATAAGTTCCTGCATCTGATGAGCTCCATCCCAGAGTGATTGATATGAGAACACAGCTATTGAAAGAATTACTGATTATAATTCAAAGCTAGTTAGGTTCTGAAAAGGATGCTTCAGTCTGGAAAACAACTATTGTTAACCTAAATATTTAAACCAGGGTGGAGAGGGAAAACAGAAAACTAAATAGCTTGATGTCAGCTGTGAGAATAAACTATTGGAACGTTTTATAAGGAACGTGACAACTAGATACTTGGAGAATACTGATTTGAGTTGGTACATTTGGCCTAGATTCAGGAAAGGGAAATGATCTTTGATAAACCTGGAGATTATCTGTTGTGACATCGGCAGTTGAGAACCAATGGGAGTGGAGTATTTGTATTTTTAAAAAAAACGAGTGACATGTTTGAATACAGGAGAATGGGCAATGTTAGAGTCCAAGGGTAGGTAGGGGTGGAATATATACCACATGGATTAAAAAGTGGGTAATAAAGATACGAGAAGAATACTGTTTTTCTCTGGACAGAAGGATTGATGGGTGGCAGCAGGATCATTGTTTGGGCAATAGCTGTTCACAAGGTATAAAAATGGTTCAGATGTGAACAACAAATATCATCATGTACATTTATATTTATTAAACGGTAGAGAGGTTGGCGAGTGCTTTTGTTGAAAAGGAACTGGATGTCCTTGGTCATAAGTCACTGACAGAATTCATACGGGGGCAGGAAATAAATGATATGTGGCTCTTCATGCAAAATGATTGAAGTACAAAAGTTAGAATATCTTTCCCACTGATCGTGTGTTTTGAGAGAGTATTTGGTGCATTTTTTAAAGATTTTGTCTGCATTATAAACAATGATCCCTTTGTCACTGAGAGAGGGGAAAGTATTTTTACCAGACTAAACACTGGGATGATGTTACCATGAGGAGAGAGTGCAGTAACTATGTGTTTACTCTGTAGGACTGTGATACAATAAGAAGTTGAAGTTTGATGGGTATGGACAGAAACTCATTATGTCCCAAACAGCTGAATAGGGTGAAAATTTCATGCTTTTCATTAGATGTTTGATTCACGACAGTTTATGTGCATCTGCAGAGCCCCCATGTTTATTGATAGTGAGGTGCAGGCTCTGAATGAAGTCTGAACACTTTAATGCACAATTACTGTGTGACACTGCATTGAATGTCACTTTGGACACAACCCTGTCTGCAGCCAAATTACCATCATTCTGAAACAGTTAGTTATTCCCCACCGGTTTCTGACCTCCACGGAGACCATGGGCCTGCCTTCTTGGAGATGGAAGCCAACTTGGAGAATGGCTAAAAATATTGGCTTCATTCCGACTGCCAGAAAACCATGTTAAAGTAACACATATGTACCATGAGTAATTAAGCCATGTGGATCAATTTGGAGCAGTCTGTCGGTGTAGCCCCTGCTCCATTTGTTTGTGATGTTGGAGCATCTCTGACACTTTCCTGTTCCTGTGTTACTGGCTTGACAAGCTGAATAACCTCTTCCTGCTCCTTTGTAACTGACTCCGGGTGTGAAATGGTTCTTTCTGTTCCAATGTACGCTACATGTGGGAGAGAGCGACTCCCTGACTTCCTGTGCAACAGGCAGGAGGAACTGAATTTTTTGTCCCTCTTTTTGCCCAGTAGTTTTGATGGGAGGAATGGCTTCATCACATTCTTGTGAAACCAGATTGAGCTACTGAATGAACTCCTCCCTTTACTGTGTAAATGTACTGTGCTGTTACATAAATGTTACCCAGACATTAACAGCACGATATTGAATGTTGTCCAAGTCTTGCTGCACATGGTCACAGACTGTTTCAAGAGCTGAAGAAGGACAACTTGTCCTGAAAATTTTGTAAACTTCAGTGAATGCCCCCTCTTCTGCTGGCACGGTGGCTCAGTAGCTTACACTGCTGTCTCACAGCACAAGGGTCCCATGTTCGATTCCAGCCTTGGGCATCTGTCTTTGTGGAGTTTGCACATTCCCCACTTGTCTGCATGAGTTTCCTCCAGGTTTTCAGATTTCCTCCCACAGTCCGAAGATGTTCAGGCTGGGTGAATTGGCCATACCAAATTGTCCATTATGTTGGGTGCATTAGTCAGAGGGAAATGTGTCTGGGTGGGTTACTCTTTGGAAGGTCAGTCTGGACTGGTTGGGCTGAAGTGCCTGTTTCCACACTGTCGGTAATCTAATCTGCTCAGTTTGGATTCAATGGGCTGAATAGCCTTTTTCCACACTGTAGGGATTCTATGAAGACAAACTGGAGATGCCTCGGCTGAGGACGCTACTCTAAGGATCTCCTGCAACTGTGTCCCACGGCTGAGATGATTGATGCCCACCAATGATAATTATCTTCCCTAGTGCCATGAACGACTCCAAAAAATGTAGAGCTCATAATTAATTCTCATTAAGTGCAATTTACTAGGAGGAGATTTATCAGGATGCTGCCTGGACTGGAAGCACGACTTATGAAGAAACCATGAGGGAGCAAGGGCTTTTTTCACTGGAGGTGTACAAGATGATGAGAGGCAGAGAGAGAGTGAATAGCCAGAAGCATTTACTCAGGGCAGAAATGTGTATGACTAAGTGGCATAATTTTAAGGCCAATGGAGGAAGGTTTAGGGGAGATATCAGCGGTAGATTCTTTACACAGAGAGTGGTGGGTGTGTCTAATGCACTGCCAGCGGAGGTAGTAGAGTCAAATACGTGAGGGAAACTTAAGAGACTCTTGGATAGGCACATGGAACAAAGTGTATGGAAGCATGTAGTTTAGTCTGATCTTAGAGTAGAATAAACGGCACAATGTCGAGGGCTGAAGGTCCTAACTGCATGCATTCATGTCGAACTCTGAGCTCAAAAACTGCATGAATTCATTTAAAACTTCGTTATCTCACTTTTTAGATTAGAATCAATTTAAACATCACGGCCTAGACAGAGAACGCAGGGGGCCAACACCGTCACCATATTGTCTAGATATCACCATTGTTAACAGCTAACCTGTGAATGCATCTTAAAAAGAAAGTTTTGTGATTTACATATGAAGGAAGTGAAACTACCATGGTATTCTAACGTATGAAAGGCTTAACAATCAATTTTTCAATGTATAATTTCAGTTACATGTCACTGCAAATTTCTGCTATAAATTCTGTGTTAGGATGAAGCCCTCCACTATCACCTGATGAAGGATCGACGCTGCGAAAGCTAGTTTGCTTCCAATTAAACCTGTTGGACGATAAGCTGGTGCTGTGTGATTTTTAACTTTGTACACCCCAGGCCTACACCAGCATCTCCAAATCAGTACTGTTCTTTGTTCTGTGTTCTATGGAAGTGTTCAAGAAAACTTGGACATTGAAGAAGATTTGAGACTTGCAGCAGGTCAGCCTTCATCTTAGTGAAGGGCAAGGCAGGATAAGGATGTGAATGACCTGCCCCTGTTTCTGATGTTCTCCCATTCTGTTATTGGAAAGTTAGTTGGTGTTATTTTCCTGGAAGGTCTTTTAATGAATGTTGCAATCAGGGAGACCAGCGGATTTTGTGAGCCATCGCTGGGTGAGATTTGGGGGCTGTATTCACAGTGAATCTGGGTCTACAACATGATCAACAAATGAAACACAAGTTACAGAGAGGAGAGGTTCTGTAAAGTAGATGAGCGACCTCTTCTATGTCTCACCTGGGTCTTCCAATTACATTTTCCAAATCTCCTAAACCGTGTGGGACAGTCTTGAGGGACGAAGTGGTCTCCTCTGTTTCCGTGCACCATGCTATAACAGTCAGTGGACTCCAACAGCTCCTGTCTAGCCGGTTTGAGGGGTTTAATGGAACACAGAAACATGGGACTGAGGAGAAGGAGTGGGTCATTAGTGAATTTGAGCCTTCTCCACCAGGCATTAAGATTGTGGCTGATCAGATTGGGGTCTCAGCCTGATCTTCCTGTCTGTGTCCCATTTTCAGTGACACACTTCTCTGTCAAATCTTTAACTAACTCAGCTGTGAATACTTGTAATCAGAGAGGCATCACAAACTTCTGGGGAAGAGAATTCCCATTTGAATGGCACTTTTAGAATTTTCCCTCATCCCGTTGTCAGAATAAGAGTCATACAGCGTGTAAACAGATCCTTTTGTCCAAATTGTCCACGCCAATCAGGCATCTTAATCAGATCTCGTCCCACTTGTCAGCATTTGGCCCACATCCCTCTGAACCATTCCTATTTATGTACCTATCCAGAGGCATTTTAAACGTGTAATTGTTCCCGCTTTCACCACTTCCTCTGACAGTATGCCCACCAGCCTCTGTATGAAAAAGTTTCCTCTCAAGTCCCTTCTAAGTCTTTGCCCTGTCACCTTCACCCTATGCCGTGAAGTTCTGACCGCCCTTACACTGAGAAAAGGATCTTGCCCATTCAGACTATCCATCTCCCTCAGGACTTTTTAAAACCTCTGTCATATCACCATTCAGCCTCTGACAGTCCAGGGGTAAAAAGCCTCAGCCTGTTCATCATTTCTCTGTAGCTCAAACCCTCAGGTTCCAGGAAATCCTTGTAAATCTTTTCTGCACCCTTTCAAGCTTAACAACATCTACACTTTAGCATAGTTAACTGACATCTACGCAGTATTCTTAAAGTGGCTTCACCTACGTCCTGTACAAGCGCAACACGATACTGCACTCCTATACTCAATGCTCTGACCGATTAAGGCAAGCATGCCAACTACTTTCCTCACCACTCTACCGACCTAAACTCGACTTTAAAGGAACTATGAATCTTCACCCGTAAGTTTCTTTGTTCAGCTACATTCCCCAGGGTGCTACCCTGCTTTAACTTACCAAAATGCAAAATCTCACAAATATCTAAATTCAACTCAATCTGCCAGTCCTTGGTGGTCAAGGATCCCGCTATATTCTGAGATACTCTTCTTTATTGTGTACTGCACCACGTTGGTGATGTTATCTGTAAACGTAATAACCATGCCTCCGATAATCACATCAAAGTTGTTTATATCCGTGATGAGAAGCAGTGAGCTCAGCATTGATTCTTTTAGCGCACCGCTGGCCACAGGTCTTCAGTCTGGAAAACAATCCATTACTTTCAATCCAATTTTGTATCCAATTGTTAAGCTTTTCCTAGATTACATATAACCTCATTTCAGTAATCTGTCTACGATGGGGAACCTTATTATATGCCTTGCTGAAGTCTGTGTAAACAATATATACCACAGTGTCTTTTTCAATCTTCTTTGGCACCTCTTCATAATACTCAATCCCATTAATTAAACATTACTGCCATCACACAAATCCATATTGACTAATCCTAGTCAGTCCTTGTCTTTCTAGTAAGATGTAAATACTATCCCTCAGAATCCCCTCCAACGAACTCCTCGGCACTAACGTTGGCTGATTGAGTCGATAATTCCCTGTGTTTTTTTTTGGCTTACTGCTCCCTTTTCTAGCCCCACTCCTCCACTGGCCACAAAAAATAATGATAACTATGTTGGTGATGTGGCCAATGATATAGTTCTCAGAGTGTGTCAGGGTCAGTGGTTGGAACAAGTCAGGCAGAGTTATGACCAAAACAAAGTTACTCAAACAATGATGGAAAGAGGAATGACAGGAGGAT
The DNA here is from genome assembly GCF_047496795.1 of Chiloscyllium punctatum. Taxonomy (NCBI): domain Eukaryota; kingdom Metazoa; phylum Chordata; class Chondrichthyes; order Orectolobiformes; family Hemiscylliidae; genus Chiloscyllium; species Chiloscyllium punctatum. Next base: position 6,318,062 of record NC_092745.1, on the reverse strand, counting down.
ATTCCAAATATGTACATTGATATTTTCCTTTGAAAAATACTGAGAAACACACACAGACACACACAGACACACGCGCACACGTACACACACACACACACACACATATTGTCGATAATAAACTGAAAAGCAAAATATCTTCAAAGTTAACTTGAAAGAACATTGTCCAAATATGATTCGAACTCATGACCAAAGGAAAAATGGAAGTTTGACCCAAATGCTGTTCTATTTGTAGTGTCATCAAGCCCTACAGCATGGAGAGAGGTAGAGCGGCCTTTTGGCCCAAACTCGTCCATGCTGACCCAAATATCCAACCACACTAAACTCATTCCCAGCACTTGGCCCATAGCATTCTCGTCCTTTCCTGTCCATGTACTTGCCAAAATGCCGTTTAAATGTCGTTAATACAAATGCTTCAACCACTTCCATTGGCAGCTCATTCCCTTTGTGTGCCACTCTCTGTGTAAAACAGTTTCCATCAGTTTCTCTTTTATTCATTCCCCAACTCTAGGAAAAAAAAGGCTGGATATATCCTATCCATGTAAACTTCTATAAGATCCCTCTCAGTCTCCTATTCTCTCAAGAAAAAAGTCATCGCTTGTCCAATCTCTCCCTCTAATTCATACTGTTGAGTTCTAGCAACATTTTTGTAAATTCTGTCTGCACACATTCCAAATTAAAAACATCCTTCCGATTGCAATGTGACTAAAACTGAACAAAATCTATAAGTGCAGCCTCACCAACATCCTGTATAACTGTAACATAACTTCCCAACTGCTCTCCTCCATGTCCTGACCGATGCATGCTAGTGTGGCAAAAACCTTCTTCACTACCATGTCTAACTGTGACCCCACTTTCAGAGAACGGTGGACCTAAACTCCATGATCCCTCTGCTCAACTACACTCATTAATGTCCTATCAATCACCACGAAACTCCTACCTTGATCGAACGTTGCCAAAATATTCCTCGGCCGACTTCTCCAGTTTGATTAAGGTCCTGCTACAATTTCTGATATATCTCCTCACTGTCCACGATACCACTATTTTAGTGTCATCTTCAAGTTTCCTAACCATGCCGTGTACATTCGCAAGAATATCATTGATACAGATAACGAACAGCAATGGGCCCAGCAGCGACCCCTGAGGCACTTCATGTGTCACAGGCCTCCGGTCCGAGAGCATCCTTCCACTATTACCCTCTGCTTACTACCATGAAGCTAATTTTGTGTACAATTTGCCAGCTCTCTCTGGGGTCCATGCGATTCTAACCTTCCAGAACAGCCTATCAATGGTAACCTTGTCAAAGACCTTAGTAAAAACCATACAGATGACGTAAGCCGCCCTATCCTCGTCAACATTACTGGTCACTTCATCAATGAACTCAAAAAAACTTGAGATGCATGATCTTCCACTCATAAAGCCATTCAATCTTTCCAGTCTAAAAACATCTATTAACAATGATTATTAAAATTAGTAATAACAAACTAATTAGTAAATAACAATAAGATGACATTTTCAGTGGAGAATACATTGTCCATGGTATGTGATATTGGAACGTGTATCATGGGTGAAGGGCAGAATAGAGTTTGTCCCTGTGTCATTGAACTGTGTTGAAAAAGGCAAGGGTGGCATGGTGGTTCAGTGGCTAGTACTGCTGCCTCATAGTGCCATGGATCTGGGTTTGGTTCCAGCTTCGGGTGACTTTCTGTGTGAAGTTTGCACATTCTCACTGTGTTTGTGTGTGTTTCCTCTGAGTGCTCCATTTTCCTCCCACAATCCAAAGATGTATAGGTCAGGTGAATTGGCTATGTTAAGTTTCCCATAGCGTTATGTGCATTCATCAGGAGTAAATATAGGCTAAAGGAATGGGACTGGGTGGGTTACTGTTTGGAGGGTCGGTATGGTCTTGTTGGGCCAAATGGCCTGTTCCAATACTGTAGGGAATCTGTCAAAAAAACTATTTCGAAACAAACCTTATCTTTCCAAATGCATGTATATCTCATCCCTCAGAGTCTTCTCAAGTAACGTACCAACCACAGTTGTTAGGTTTCCTGGTCTATAGATCCCAGATTTTTCTTTGCTTCCCTTCTTGAAAAATGGCACAACATTTGCTAATCTCCAATATTCTGGAACCTAAACTCTAGCTAACGATGATGCAAAAGTATTAACCAGTGTCCCCGTAGTTTCCTCTGTAGCCTCTTGCAGTGTTATTGGATGCATCTGTTTAGGACCAGGAGATTTGTCCACCTTCATACATTCTAATGCATCCAACACGTTTTCTCCTGTGATATTGACTCACACCAAGATAACACTACTACCTTTGTTAACCTCCCAAGTCTTCATGTATTTCTCCACGGTAAAGGCAGAGGAAAAATATCTATTGAGAATCTCGCAAATCTCCTACGGTTCTAGACATGCATGTCCACTTTGGAACTTGAGGGGTCATACTCTCATTTAGTTATTCTTTTTACTTTAATATACTTGAACAACCTCTTTGCATTCACCCGAATCTTCTCAGCCAAAGCTATCTTGTTCCGTCGTTTCGCACTCCCGATATCCTTCTTCAGTAAACTCCTGTATCCCCTGTATACCTCCAGGTATTCCCTCGATCCCAGCTGCCTGGACCTGAGCCACGCCTCCTTTTTGCTGGTCAATGCCTCAATATCTCCTGACATCCGAGGTTCCCTCTACCTTCCAACCTTGCCTTTTACCGTCACAGTAACATATAGACCTTGAACTGTAGACATTTCACTTTAAAAGATCTCCCACTTGCAGGAGGTCCCTTCGCCTGCAAACAAACTCCTCCAACCAACCCCTACAAGCTCCTGTCTAATTCCACCAAAATTCGCCTTGCCCCAAGTTTGAACTTGAACATGTGGAGCAGTTTTGACCTTCTCCATAATTATTTAAAAATTAATAGAACGATGGTCACGGGTCCCAGAGTGCTCCCCCACTCTCACCTCAGTCACCTGTCCTGCCCTAGATCTTAGAGTAGGTCACGCTTCGTCCCTTCCAGAGTTGCACCCTCTACTTACTGCTTGAGGAAACTATTCTGAACACACTTAATAAATTCACCCCATCTCAGTCCTTAATTCGATGTCATTCCCAGTCTATGTTAGGAAAATTAATATCTCCTACTAATGCAATCCTATTGGCCCTGCAAGTCTCCCCAGTCTGTCTACATATTTTTGTTCCCCTAATTCCTCGTTTACTATTTGGGTGCCGAGAGTACAATCCAAATCCTTTCACTATTCCCTTCTTATTTATTAGCTCCCCAGACAAATCCTCACAGGATGATCCATCAGTTATTTTATCTATGATTACTGCTGTGTTACTCGCCTTAATCAAAAATGAAACTCCCCGTCCCCTCCTTCCACCATCTCTGTCCCGCATAAAACACCTGTACCCTGGTACATTAAGCTGCCAGTGCTGTCTCTCCCTTAGCCATGTTTCAGTAATGGCTATAATATCCCAAGTCCCACGCACCGATCCATACCCTGAGTTCATCGGCCTTACCTGTCAGCCATCTTGCATTGAAACAGTTGCAATTAATCCAACAGGCATTCCTTGCTCCCTGTCGTTGTCTTGCCTGACCTGTCTCTTCATTTTTCTGTTTCTGATTACTATATGTCCTTCTGCCCTCGCACTTGTCTCCCTCCTGTTGAGGATCCCACCACTCCCCAACCCCAGCCAATCTCGTTGAAACCCTCCCTTGCAGCAGTTGCAAACCTGCCTGCTTGGATACTGGTCCCCTTCCATTTCGGGTACAACCCGTCCTTCCTGAACACGTCACCTTGCCCCACAGGAGATCCCAGTAATCCAAAAATCTCTGCCCCCTGCACCAATTCTTTAGCCACCCCTTCATCTGCCATATCCTCCTGTTCTTACCTTCACTAGCATGGAGCACTGGAAGGAACCTGGATATTACCACTGTCATGGTCCTGTCTTTTATCCTTTTCCCTAGCTCTCGACAATCACTCTGCAGGATGTCATCACTATTTCTAACTGTGTTACTCTGTCCTTTGTACCAATGTGCACAATGACTTCTGGTTGCTTCACCACCACCACCCCGCCTCCCCCACCACCCCCGTTGAGAACGTTCTGCAGGCGCTCTGATACATCCTGGACCCTGGCATGTGGGAGGCTACACACCACCCCGGATTCCCATTTGCAGCCACAGAATCTCCTGTCTGTTCCCCTCACTATCGAGTCGGATAATTACTTCTGTAGTTATTCTGCTTGCACAGCCTTCTTACAATGGGATTTCTTCATGAAACAGTTGAATTTGGTTGAACTGTTTTGCTTCAGGCAATGGGGAAATTCCAATGAAACCTCATCAGGAATCCTCCATTAGTGGGAAAGACGACTGGGCTTTTTTTCACTCCACACATTGCTGTGATGAGCGATAGGGAAACAGAAAGGGAGCAATAGAATGTTTCTCCACAGATAGGCTACATTTTCCAGCTGTAAGTTAAATCAGAAACGTTATCACTCCCACACTGGACTCTGTGAGCTCTTCTTGAACATTGTCCGAACTAAATGACTCCATCACATTCTCGACTCCAGGTCAGTGCGTTATTGCAGAATCAATTCATTAACAATAAATGTCATAATTGTTTTGAAGATGTGTTAATTTGTGCTTGCGTAATGTAAAAATAAGCGTTTCATGTCTTCACAATATCTGTGTTCAAATGAATATTCTTAAACATACACAGTAATTGCTGGAAAAGCTCAGCTTGCCTGTCACCATGTAGGAACAGAATTCGGAGTTCAATTTTTCGGTCCAATGATCTTTCCTTTGAACCTGACTTATTCTTAAAGTATTTCCCCAGTTTTATTCTCCCACACAAGAAGAAATATCCATCTGGTATTAACCAACTACACTCTTCTCAAGGTCTTATATGGTCAATAAAACATCCCTCATTCTCAGGCCGAACTGTTAATTCTTCATAACGTAATGCCTTCATCCCAAGAATGAGTAAAGAGAAATATCTTTGAGATGTTTCGAAAGCAATTTTCTTTTTTTTTTCAGTTTAGACACATAACTTCACATAATACAACAGATGTAATCTCAGCAATGCCCTGTACTGATGCAGAAAACATCGCAACATCCCTTGAACGAAACAGGATCACGATATTTACCTTCCAAATCACTTGCTACATCTTCAGGTTAATTTGATGTGATCCATGTACTAAGACACATAAGTCCGTCTGTAACACTGAGTTCTGCATTCTCCTTGCATTTAAATAAATTTCTGCTGTTTTGTCTTTTCCCCAAAACCGAAAATTTCCATCACATATGTATTGTACTGCTTTTTTTCTGCTGAAGACTTGCTCACAGCCATCCTCTGTCTCTATGTCATTGCTTGTTACTGTGCCCTCCCCAGTCTGTGTCCCATTGTAGACGTTCTGCACTCCCACTGTTTGTATCCCATTGCAGAAGCACTGCCCTCCTCCATCTGTATCACATTGCTGATGCTCTGCCTCCCCGTCTGGATCCAATAGCAGACCCTCTGCCCTCACCCATCAGTATCCATTTGCAGACGCTCTGACCTCCCCTGTCTGTATCACATTGCAGACGATCTCCCCTTCCCCGTCTGTATCCCATTACAGACGCACTGCCTTCAGCTGTCGGTATCGCATTGAAGATGCTCTCGCCTCCCCCGTCTGTATCCCATTGCAGACGCTCTGCCTTCCCCTGTCTGTATCCCATTGCAGACGCTCTGCCTTCCCCTGTCTGTATCCCACTGCAGACGCTATGCCACCCCTGTCTGTATCCCTCTGCAAACGCTCTGCCCTCACCCATCAGTATCCCATTGCAGACGCTTTTCCATCCCCCTGTCTGTATTCCATTTCAGACAATCTGCCCTCCGCCTGTCTGTATCCCATTGCAGACACTCTACCCTCCCCCTGTCTGTATCCCATTGCAGAGGTGCATCCCTCCTCCAGTCTGTCTCCCATCGCAGATCCTCTTCCCTCACCCTGTCTGTATCCCACTGCAGACGCTATGCTTCCCCCGTCTGTATCCCATTGCAGACGCTATGCCACCCCTGTCTGTATCCCTCTGCAGACGCTCTGCCCTCACCCATCAGTATCCCATTGCAGACGCTTTTCCATCCCCCTGTCTGTATTCATTTTCAGACACTCTGCCCTCCGCCTGTCTGTATCCCATTGCAGACACTCTGCCCTTCCCCTGCCTCTATCCCATTGCAGAGGTGCATCCCTCTTCCAGTCTGTCTCCCATCGCAGATCCTCTTCCTTCCCCCTGTCTGTACCCCATGGCAAACGCTCTGCCTCCCCTGTCTGTATCCCTTTGCAGACGCTCTGCCATTCCCCTGTCTGTATCCCATTGCAGAGGTGCATTCCGCCCCGAGTCTGTATCCCATTGCAGACACACTGCCCTTCCTCTGTCTGTATCCCATTGTAGACGCACTGCCCTCGCTCTGCCCTCTGCTGTCTGTATCTCATTGCAGGCGCTTTTCCCTCCCCGTGTCTGTACACCATTGCAGACGCTCTGACCTCCCTTATCTGTGTTCCATTGCAGATGCTCTGCCCTCCCCCGTCTGCATCCCATTGCAGACGCTCTGTCTCCATTTGAATTTAATTACTATCCTGGTGCATGAGCAAACTGAGCTCCATCTCCTTCATCCGGTTCATTAGAATAGATTGTAATTTGTTGATGACCTCATACAGATTCCTGAAGATTTCCACTTGTTACAGTTTTCCAAACACATAATGAGTAATGATCTATACACTGCATTTCCTGACAGCTCCCCAGGGCGTCCCTGCTTCTGCATAACTGCCTGGAATGGCTATATGGCGTCCTCCTGCGCTGTGTAATTTACTGAGTACTTCATTCTGCTTGGTGGGGTCTGTTTGGTGTAGCCCATTCTGCTGCAGACCCTTATAGACGCAGAACTATTTCAGCGCAGCTCATATTTATTCCTTTTCAGGCTTCGAAAAAAGCATTAATCTTAGCAATAAAAATAAAAATAATGTTTATTCCATTCAGTAAAAATGTTAAAAAGACACTTGAGTAAGTATAACATTGACTCAGAGTTTTCTTTCAGAGCTAAAATGATAATTGGTCTTGCATTTATTCACATTGAAAACATTCATGAAGCTATTGAACATTTGACTGATGCGCGTCCAGATGAATTGCAACCGCTGCTGGACTGGTTCATGGATATCGATGGAGGGAGAGGATTACGCAAAGGAAATGGTCCGCGTCCACCGCTTTTTCCAGTTGGGATGTGGAATTTATATGAAAGAACTTTAAACAATGAGGACAAAACAGACAATAATGCAGAAGCTGCCCACAGGAGATGACAATGCGAACTTGATGTGGAACATCCAGTTATTTGGAAATATATTGACAGTTTACAAAAAGTTCAGAGAGGAAGGGACATTTACTATGAGCATCTGATAGCAGGGCACGATATTCCATTGAAATTAAAGAAGCAGATGTTAGAAAACAAACACTGGTAAGAAGATTTAGTGAGAGAAATGATGTTGAGTATTTACGAGGTATTGCCCATAATTTTGAATAAACCTCATATTTTAGATTTTTCGTAATGAACTTATATCGTTTTTTTCTTTTTAACATTTTTACGGAAGAGAATTAACATTATTTTTATTTTTAGTCT